>NW_017197145.1:0-8201 GCF_001704415.2 Capra hircus
GGGGCAGCACGTGCGCTTTCCTCCCGAGCTGTAGCAGCTTGTCACGCTTCCCTTTGCTTGGATCAAGGGATCTGTGGCTTTCCCTCGAGTTTTCCCACGAGGGTTTCTCACGAGACTTTCCCACAGGCTGTCCCATGGGCCATCGTGGTGTGAGTCGATCCTCGGCTTGAAAGACAAGACAGTGAAAAAACAGGTTTCCCTGGAATGGACTAGATATCTGGGGGACTCTGGGAACGGTGGCACGACCCTGCAGTTCCTCTTGCCTTTCCTGTGGAGAGCGCCTCCTCTTGAGATGCTCGGAACGCCAGGAATTCTTTTCCGACCGCGCAGGGAAAGGATCCCTCCTCTCTAGCTAGGAGCGGAAACGGGGCTCCTCTGGATGTGGCGGGACTCTCGTGCCTTCCTTTCGAGTGGAGACGGGTATGTCGGGGAACTTCTTGAGTTCCAGCAAGGGTGTGAAGGACCCTTTGGAATTTCCAGAGGTTAGCTGTTATTAGCCTTGAGACGACTCAGTGGAAATGTGCCTCATCTCGTCTGGAGGGAGAACCTCCTGTATTTTCTCGAGTTCCGGCAGGTGCTCTCGACTTACGAAGGGACCTCAGGGACCCGCTGTGGTGGCCTCAGGAAAGGCCAGTCCCCATGCGACATGCACGGGGGCCTCTCCGGATTCCTCTCCGGTCTATTCCAGGGCCTAAGACCTTGTGTGGAGTCGTGCAGGAACCTGAGGGATTCCTCTCCAGTGCTGACATGGATCTTGGGGTACTTCTGGAGTCTCCCCAGGGGAATCAGTGCTCGTCTCGAGTGGGGGCATGCACGTGCGCTTTCCTCCCGAGCTGTAGCAGCAGTGTCACGCTTCCCTTCGCGTGGATCAAGGATCTGTGGCTTTCACACGAGGCTTTCCCACGAGGCTTTCCCACAGGGCTGTCCACGTGCCACCGTTGGTGTGAGCCGATCCTCGGCTTGAAAGTCGAGGCAGTGCAGGGAAAACAGTTTTCCCTGGAATGGACTGAGACATCTGGGGGACTCTGGGAATGGTGGCACGACCCTGGAGTTCCTCTCGCCTTTCCTGTGGAGAGCGCCTCCTCTTGAGATGCACCGGGAACGCCGGAATTCTTTCCCGACCACGCAGGGGAATGGATCCCTCCTCTCGAGCTAGGAGGCGGACACGGGGCTCCTCTGGATGTGGGCGGGACTCTCCTGCCTCCTCTCGGGTGGAGACTGGTATGTCGGGGAACTTCTTGAGTTGCAGCAAGGGTGTGAAGGACCCTTTGGAAGTTCCAGAGGTTAGGTGTGATTAGCCTGGAGACGCCTCAGGGAAATGGGCCTCATCTCGCCTGGGGGTAGAACCTCCTGGATTTTCTCGAGTTGCGGCAGGTGCTCTCGACTTACGACAGGGACCTCAGGGACCCGCTCTGGTGGCCCTCAGGAAACTTCAGTCCCCATGCGAGTTGCTAGGGGGCCTCTCGGGATTCCCCTCCCTTCGATGCCGGGGCCTAAGACCTTGTGTGGAGTCGGTGCCGGAACCTGAGGATTCCTCTGCAGTGCCGACATGATTTTCGGGGGACTTCTGGAGTCTCCCCAGGGGCGTCAGTCCTCGTCTCGAGTGGGGAATGCACGTGCCCTTTTCCTCCCTAGCTGTTGCAGCAGTGTCACGCTTCCCTTCTCGTGGATCAAGGGATCTGTGGCTTTCCCTCGAGGCTTTCCCACGAGGCTTTCCCACAGGACTGTCCCACCTTCCACCATGTGTGAGTCGATCCTCTTCTTGAAAGTCGAGGCAGTGCAGGGAAAACAGTTTTCCCTGGAATGGACTAAGATATCTGTGGGACTCTGGGAATGGTGGCACGACCCTGGAGTTCCTCTCGCCTTTCCTGTGGAGAGCACCCCGTCTTGAGATTTGACGGAACGCCGGGAATTCTTTCCCGACCACGCAGGGAAAGGATCCCTCCTCTCGAGCTAGGAGTCGGAAACGGGACTCCTCTGGATGTGGGCGGGACTCTCGTTCTACCTCTCGAGTGGAAACTGGTATGTTGGGTATTTTCTTGAATTGCAGAAAGGGTGTGATGGACCCTTTGGAAGTTCGAGAGGTTAGGTGTGATTAGCCTTGAGACAACTCAGTTGAAAAGGGCCTCATCTCGCCAAGAAGGGAGAACCTCCTGGATTTACTCAAGTTGCGGCAGGTGCTCTCGAATTACTACGGGGACCTCAGGGACCCGCTCTGGTGGCCTCAGGAAAAACCAGTCCCCATGCGATTTGCTCGGGAGCCTCTCAGGATTCCTCTCCCATCGATGCCGGGGCCTAAGACCTTGTGTGGAGTCGGTGTCGGAAACTGAGAATTCCTCTCCAGTTCTGACATGGATCTTGGGTACTTCTGGATTCTCCCCAGGGGAGTCAGTCCTCGTCTCGAGTGGGGGCATGCACGTGCCCTTTCCTCCCGAGCTGTAGCAGCAGTTTCACGCTTCCCTTCCCGGTATCCTAGGATCAGTGGCTTTCCTCGAGGTTTCCACGAGGCTTTCCCACGACGCTTTCCCACAGCTTTCTCACGACGCTTTCCCACAGTGATGTCCCACGTGCCACCGTGGTGTCAGTCAATCCTCGTCTTGAATGTTGAGGCAGTGCTGGGAAAACAGGCTTCCGTGGAATGGACTGAGACATCTGGGGATCTGGAAAGGTGGCACGACCCTGGAGTTCCTCTCGCCTTTCCTGTGGAGAGCGCCTCCTCTTGAGATGCGAGGGAATGCCGGGAATTCTTTCCGACCACGCAGTGAAAGGATCGCTCCTCTCGAGCCATGAGGCGGAAACGAGGCTCCACTGGATGTAGGGGACTCTCGTGCTTCCTCTCGAGTGGAGACGGGTATGTCGGGGAACTTCTTGAGTTGCAGCAATGGTGTGAAGGACACTTTGGAAATTCCATAGGTTAGTAGTGATTAGCCTCGAGACGCCTCAGCGGAAATAGGCCTCATCACGCCTGGAAAGGAGAACCTCCTGGATTTTCTCGAGTTGCGGCAGGTGCTCTCGACTTACGACGGGACCCCAGGTACCCTCTATGGTGGCCTCAGGAAAGGCCAGTCCCCATGCGAGTTGCACGGCGGCATCTCGGGATTCCTCTCCCGTCGATGCCCGGGCCTAAGACCTTGTTTGGAGTCGGTGCCGGAACCTGAGGATTCCTCTCCAGTGCTGACATGGATCTTGGGGTACTTCTGGAGTCTCCCAGGGGAGTCAGTCTTCGTCTCGAGTGGGGGCATGCACGTGCGCTTTCCTCCCAAGCTGTATCAGCAGTGTCTCGCTCCCCTTCACGTGGATCAAGGATCTGTGGCTTTCCTTCGAGGCTTTCCCATGAGACTTTCCAACGAGTCTTTCCCACAGGGCTGTCCCAGGTGCCACCATCGTGTGAGACGATCCTCGGCTTGAAAGTCGAGGCAGTGCAGGAAAAACAGGTTTCCCTGGAATGGCCTGAGACATCTGGGGTACTCTGGAATGGTGGAACGACCCTGGAGTTCCTCACGCCTTTCCTGTGTAAAGCGCCCCCTCTTGAGATGAGACGGGAATGCCGAGAATTCTTTCCCGACCACGCAGGGAAAGGATCCCTCCTCTCGAGCTATGTGGCTAACGGGGCTCCTCTGGATGGGCGGGACTCTCGTGCTTCCTCTCGAGTGGAGACGGGTATGTCGGGAACTTCTTGAGTTGCAGCAAGGATGTGAAGGACGTTTTGAAAGTTCCAGAGATTAGGTGTGATTAGCCTGGGACGCCTCAGAGGAAATGGGCCCATCTCGCCTGGAGGGGAGAACCTCCTGGATTTTCTCGAGTTGCGGCAGGTGCTCTCGACTTATGACGGGGACCCCAGGGACCCGCTCTGATGGCCTCAGGAAAGGCCAGTCCCCATGCTAGTTACTCGGGGCCCCTCGGATTCCTCTCCCCGCCGATGGGCCTAAGACCTTGTTTGGAGTCGGTGCCGGAACGTGAGGATTCCTCTCCAGTGCTGACGTGGATCTTGGGTACTTCTGGAGTCTCCCCAGGGGAGTCAGTCCTCGTCTCGAGTGGGGCATGCACGTGCGCTTTCCTCCCGAGCTGTAGCAGCAGTGTCACACTTCCCTTCGTGCTGATTAAAGCAACTGTGGCTTTCCCTCGAGGCTTTCCCACGAGGCTTTCCCTCGAGGCTTTCCCACGAGGCTTTCCCACAGGCTGTCCCACGTGCCACCGTGGTGTGAGTCGATCCGTGGCTTGAAAGTCGAGGCAGTGCAGGGAAAACAGGTTTCCCTGGAATGGACTGAGACATCTTGGGGACTCAGATATGGTGGAACCACCCTGCAGTTCCTCTCGCCTTTCCTGTGAGAGCGCCTCCTCTTGAGATGCGACGGGAACGCCAGGAATTCTTTCCCAACCACGCAGGGAAAGGGTCCCTCCTCTCGAGCTAGGAGGCGGAAGCGGGCTCCTCTGGATGTGAGGACTCTCGTGCTTCCTTTCGAGTGGAGACGGGTATGTCGGGGAACTTCTTGAGTTGCAGCAAGGGTGTGAAGGACCCTTTAGAAATTCCAGATTTTAGATGTGATTAGCCTCGGTACGCCTCAGCGGAAATGGGCCTCATCTCGCCTGGAGGGGAGAACCTCCTGGATTTTCTCGAGTTGCGGCAGGTTATCTCGTCTTACGACGGGGACCTCAGGGACCCGCTCTGGTGGCCTCAGGAAAGGCCAGTTCCCATGCGAGTTGCTCGGGGGCCTCTCGGGATTCCTCTCCCGTCGATACCGGGGCCTAAGACCTTGTGTGAGTCAGTGCCGGAACCTGAGGATTCCTCTCCAGTGCCGACATGGATCTTCGGGGACGTCTGGAGTCTCGCCAGGGGCGTCAGACCTCGGCTCGAGTGGGGCATGTACGTGCGCTTTCCTCCCGAGCTGTAGCAGCAGTGTCACGCTTCCCTTCGCATGGATCAAGGATCTGTGGTTATCACTCGAGGCTTTCCCACGAGGCTTTCCAACGAGGCTTTCCCACAGGGCTGTCCACGTTCCACCGTGCTGTGAGTCGATCCTCGGCTTGAAAGTCGAGGCAGTGCAGGGAAAAAGGTTTCCCGAGAATGGACTGAGACATCTGGGGACTCTGGAATGGTGGCACGACCCTGGAGTTCCTCTCGCCTTTCCTGTGGAGAGCACCTCCTCTTGAGATGCGACGGGAACTTCGGGAATTCTTTCCCGACAACACACGGAAAGGATCCCTCCTCTCGAGCTAGGAGCCGAAACGGGGCTCCTCTGGATGTGGTCGGGACTCTCGTGCTTCCTCTCGAGTGGAGACGGGTATGTCTGGGAAATTCTTGAGTTGCAGCAAGGGTGTGAAGGGCCCTTTGGAAGTTCCAGAGGTTAGATGTGATTAGCCTCGAGACGCCTCAGCGGAAATGGGCCTTATCTCGCCAGGAGAGGAGAACCTCCTGGATTTTCTCGAGTTGCGGCAGGTGCTCTCGACTTACGACAGGGACCTCAGGGACCCTCTGGTGGCCTCAGGAAAGGCCAGTCCCCATGCGTGTTGCTCATGGGCCTCTCGGGATTCCTCTCCCGTCGATGCCGGGACCTAAGACCTTGTGTGGAGTCTGTGCCAAAACCTGAGGATTCCTCTCCATTGCTGACATGTATCTTGGGCACTTTTGGAGTCTCCCCAGGGAGTCAGTCCTCGTCTCGAGTGGGGGCATGCACGTGCACTTTCCTCCGAGCTGTAGCAGCAGTGTTGAGCTTCCCTTCACGAGGATCAAGGGATCTGTGGCTTTCCCTCGAGGCTTTCCACGACGCTTTCCCACCAGGTTTTCCCACGAGGCTTTCCCACAGTGATGTCCCACGTGCCACCGTGGTGTCAGTTGATCCTCGGTTTGAAAGACGACGCAGTGCTGGGGAAAAAGGCTTCCCTGGAATGCACTGAGATATCTGGGGGACTCTAGAATGGTGGCACGACCCTGGAGTTCCTCTCGCCTTTCCTGTGGACAGCGCCTCCTCTTGAGATACGACGGACACCGGGAATTCTTTCCCGACGACGCAGGGAAAGGATATCTCTTCTCGAGCTAGGAGACAGAAACAGGGCTCATCTGGATGTGGCCGGACTCTCGTGCTTCTTCTTGAGTGGAGACGGGTATGTCGGGAACTTCTTGAGTTGCAGCAAGGGTGTGAAGGGCCCTTTGGAAGTTCCAGAGGTTAGACGTGATTAGCCTCTAGACGCCTCAGCGGAAATGGGCCTTATCTCGCCAGGAGGGAGAACCTCCTGGATTTCTCGAGTTGCGGCAGGTGCTCTCGACTTACGACAGGGACCTCAGGGACCCACTCTGGTGGCCTCAGGAAAGGCCTGTCCCCATGCGAGTTGCTCGGGGCCTCTGGGGTTTCCTCTCCTTTGATGCCAGGGCCTAAGACCTTGTTGGAGTCGGTACCGGAACCTGAGGTTTCCTCTCCAGTGCCGACATGGATCTTCGGGGACTTCTGGAGTCTCCCCAGGGGCGTCAGTCCTCGTCTGGAGTGGGGCATGCACGTTCGCTTTCCTCCCGAGCTGCTAGCAGGAGGGTCACGCTTCCCTTCTCGTGATCAAGGGATCTGTCGCTTTCGCTCGAGGCTTTCCCACGAGGCTTTCCCACAGGGCTGTCCCGCGTGACACCGTGGTGTGAGTCGATCCTCGGCTTGAAAGTGAGGCAGTGCAGGGAAAACAGGTTTCCCTGGAATGGACTGAGACATCTGGGGGACTCTGGAATGTGGCACGAATCTGGAGTTCCTCTCGCCTTTCCTGTGGAGAGCGCCTCCTCTTGAGATGCGACGGGAACGCCGGAAAACTTTCCCGACCACGCAGGGAAAGGATCCCTCCTCTCGAGTTAGTAGGCAGAAACGGGGCACCTCTGGATGTGGCGGGACTCTCGTGCTTCCTCTCGAGTGCGGACGGTATGTCGGGGAACTTCTTGAGTTGCAGCCAGGGTGTGAAGCACCGTTTGGAAGTTCCAGAGATTAGGTGTGATTAGCCTCGAGACGCCTCAGCAGAAATGGGCCTCATCTCGCCTGGAGGGGAGAACCTCCTGGATTTTCTCGAGATAGGGCAGTTGCTCTCGACTTACGACGGGGACCTCAAACACCCGCTCTGGGGGCCTCAGGAAAGGCCAGTCCCCATGCGAGTTGCTCGGGGCCTCTCGGGATTCCTCTCCCGTCGATGCCGGGGTCTAAGACCTTGTGTGGAGTCGGTGCCGGAACCAGAGGTTTCCTCTGCAGTGCTGACATGGATCTTGGGATAATTCTGAAGTCTCCCCAGGGGAGTCAGTCCTCGTCTCGAGTGGGGGCATGCACGTGTGCTTTCCTCCCGAGCTGTAGCAGCAGTGTCTCGCTTCCCTTCCCGTGAATCAAGGGATCTCTGGCTTTCCCTCGAGGCTTTCCCACGAGGCTTGCCCACAGGTCTGTCCCTCGTGTCACTGTGGTGTCAGTCGATCCTAGGCTTGAAAGTCGATTCATTGCAGGGAAAATAGCTTTCCCTGGAATGGACTGAGACATCTGGGGGACTCTGGGAATGGTGGCACGACCCTGGAGTTCATCTCGCCTTTCCTGTGGAGAGCACCTCCTCTTGAGATGCGACGGGAACGCCGGGAACTCTTTCCCGACCACGCAGGGAAGGTATCCCTGCTCTCGAGCTATCAGGCGGAAACGGGGCTCCTCTTGATGTGGGCGGGACTCTCGTGCTTCCTCTCGAGAGGAGTCGGGTATGTCGGGGAACTTCTTGAGTTGCAGCAAGGATGTGAAGGACCCTTTGTAAGTTACAGAGGTTAGGTGTGATTAGCCTGGAGACGCCTCAGTAGAAATGGGCCTCATCTCGCCTGGAGGGGAGAACCTCCTGGATTTTCTCGAGTTAGGCAGGTGCTCTCGACTTACGACGGGGATCTCAGGGACCCGCTCTGGGGGCCTCAGGAAAGGCCAGTCACCATTGGAGTTGCTCGGGCCTCTCGGGATTCCTCTCCCGTCGATGCCGGGGCCTAAGTCCTTGTGTGGAGTCAGTGCCAGAACCTGAGGTTTCCTCTCCAGTGCTGACTGATGGATCTGGATCTTGGGTACTTCTGGAGTCTCCCCAGGGGAGTCAGTCTTCGTCTCGAGTGGGGCATGCACGTGCGCTTTCCTCCCAAGCTGTATCAGCAGGTCTCGTCTCCCCTTCACGGTGGATCAAGGGATCTGTGGCTTTCCTTCGAGGCTTTCCCATGAGACTTTCCAAAC
>NW_017197146.1:0-8200 GCF_001704415.2 Capra hircus
CAGATGCCTCGACTTTCAAACCGAGGATCGACTGACACCACAGTGGCACGTGGGACATCACTGGGGGAAAGCCTCGTTGAAAGCCTGGTGGGAAAGCGTCGTGGGAAAGCCTCATGGGAAAGCCTCGAGGGAAAGCCACAGATCCTATGATCCACGGGAAGGGAAGCGTGACACTGCTGCTACAGCTCGGGAGGAAACACACGTGCATACCCCCACTGGAGACGAGGACTCACTCCCCTGGGAGACTTCAGAAGTACCCAAGAGTGTTGTCAGCACTGCAGAGGAATTCTCAGTTTCCGACACCGACTCCACACAAGGTCTTAGGGCCCGGCATCGATGGGAGAGGAATCCCGAGCGGCCCCGAGCAAATCACATGGGGAGTGGCCTTTCCTGAGGCCACCAGAGCGGGTCCCTGAGGTCCCTGTCGTAAGTCGAGAGCACCTGCCGCAACTCGAGAAAATCCAGGAGGTTCTGCCCTCCAGGCGAGATGAGGCCCATTTCGCTGAGGCGTCTAGAGGCTAATCACACCTAATCTCTGGAACTTCCAAAGGGTCCTTCACACCCTTGCTGCAACTCAAGAATTTCCATGACATACCCGTCTCCACTCGAGAGGAAGCACAAGAGCTCCGCTCACATCCAGAGGAGCCCGTGTCCGCCTCGTAGCTCGAGAGGAGGGATCCTTTCCCTGTGTGGTTGGGAATGAATTCCCGGCGTTCCGTCGCATCTCAAGATGAGGCGCTCTCCACAGGAAAGGCGAGAGGAACTCAAGGGTCGTGCCACCATTCGCAGAGTCCCCCAGATGTCTCAGTCCATTCCAGGGAAACCTGTTTTTCTGCACTGCCTTGACTTTCTAGCCGAGGATCGACTCACACCACGGTGGCACGTGGGACAGCCCTATGGGAAAGCCTCGTGGGAAAGCCCCGTGGGAAAGCCTCGTGGGAAAGTCTCTAGGGAAAGCCACAGATCCCTTGATCCACGCGAAGGGAAGCGTGACACTGCTGCTACAGCTCTGGAGGAAATCGCACGTGCATGCCCCACTCGAGACTACGACTGACTCCCCTGGGGAGACTCCAGAAGTACCCAAGATCCATGTCAGCACTGGAGAGGAATCCTCAAGTTCCGGCACCGAATTCACACAAGGTCGTAGGCCCCGGCATCGACGGGAGAGGAATAACGAGAGGCCCCTGAGCAACGCGCATGTGGACTGGCCTTTACTGAGTCCACCAGAGCGGGTCCCTGAGGTCCCCGTCATAAGTCGAGAGCACCTGCCGCAACTCGAGAAAATCCAGGAGGTTCTCCCCTCCAGGCAAGATGAGGCCCATTTCCGCTGAGGCGTCTTGAGGCTAATCACACCTAACCTCTGGAACTTCCAAAGGGTCCTTCACACCCTTGCTGTAACTCAAGAAGTTCTCCGACATACCCGTCTGCACTCGAGAGGAAGCACGAGAGTCCCACCCACATCCAGAGGAGCCCCATTTCTGCCTCTTAGCTCCAGAGGTGGGATCCTTTCCGTGCGTTGTCTGGAAAGAATTCACCGAGTTCCCGTCGCAATTCAAGAGGAGGCGCTCTCCACAGGAAAGGCGAGAGGAACTCCAGTGTCGTGCCACCATTCGCAGAGTCCCCCAGATGTCTCAGTCCATTCCAGGGAAACCTGTTTCCCTGCACTGCCTCGACTTTCAAGCCGAGGATCGACTCACACCACGGTGGCACGGGACAGCCCTGTGGGAAAGCTTCTTGTGAAAGCCTCGTGTGAAAGCCTCGAGGAAAGCCACAGATCCCTTGATCCACGTGAAGGAAAGCGTGACATTGCTGCTACAGCTCGGAGGAAAGCCCACGTGCATGCCTCCCCTCGAGACGAGGACTGACTCCCCTGGGGAGACCTCAGAAGTACCCCAAGATCCATGTCAGCACTGGAGAGGAATCCTTAGGTTCCGGCACCGACTCCACACAAGGTCTTAGGCCCGGCATCGACGGGAGAGGAATCCCGAGAGGCCCCCGAGCAACTCGCATGGGGACTGGCCTTTCCTGAGGCCACCAGAGCGGGTCCCTGAGGTCCCCGTCGTAAGTCGAGAGCACCTGACACAACTCGAGAAAATCCAGGATGTTCTCCCCTCCAGGCAAGATGAGGCCCATTTCCGCTGTGGAGTCTCGAGGCTAATCACATCTAACATCTGGAACTTCCAAAGGGTCCTTCACACCCTTGCTGCAACTCAAGAAGTTCCCAGACATACCCGTCTCCACTTGAGAGGAAGCACGAGAGTCCCGCCCACATCCAAAGGAGCCCCGTTTCCGTCTCCTAGCTCGAGAGGAGGGATCCTTTCCCAGCGTGGTCGGAAAAAAATTCCCGCGTTCCCGTTGCATCTCAACAGGAGGCGCTCTCCACAGGAAAGGCGAGAGGAACTCCAGGGTCATGCCACCATTCCCAGAGTCCCCTGGATGTCTCAGTCCATTCCAGGGAAAACTGTTTTCCCTGCACTGCCTCGACTTTCAAGCCGAGGATCGACTCACACCACGGTGGCACGTGGGACAGCCCTGTGGGAAAGCCTCGTGCGAAAGCCTCGAGGGAAAGCCACAGATCCCTTGATCCACGCGTAGGGAAGCGTGACACTGCTGCTACGGCTCGGGAGGAAAGCGCACGTGCATGCCCCCACTCGAGACGGGGACTGACTCCCCTGGGGAGACTGCAGAAGTACCCCAAGATCCATGTCAGTAGGGAGAGGAACCCTCAGGTTCCGGCACCGACTCCACACAAGGGCTTAGGCCCCAGCATCGAAGGGAGAGGTATCCCGAGAGGCCCCCGAGCAACTCGCATGGGGACTGGGCTTTCCTGAGGCCACCAGAGCGGGTCCCTGAGGTCCCCGTCGTAAGTCGAGAGCACCTGCCGCAACTCGAGAAAATCCAGGAGGTTCTCTCCTCCAGGCGAGATGAGGCCCATTTCCGCTGAGGCGTCTCCAGGATATTCACCTAACCTCTGGAACTTCCAAAGGGTTCTTCACACCCTTTCTGCAACTCAAGAAGTTCCCCGACATACTGTCTCCCCTCGAGAGGAAGCACGAGAGTCCCGCCCACATCCAGAGGGGCCCCGTTTCCGCCTGCTACCTCGAGAGGAGGGATCCTTTCCCTTCGTGGTCGGGAAAGAATTCCGGCGTTCCCGACCCATCTCAAGAGGAGGCTCTCTGTACAAGAAAGGCGAGAGGAACTCCAGGGTCGTGCCACCATTCCCAGAGTCCCCCAGATGTCTCAGTCCATTCCAGGGAAATCTGTTTTCCCTGCACTGCCTCGACTTTCAAGCCGAGGATCGACTCACAACATGGTGACAGGTGGGACAGCCCTGTGGAAAGCCTCGTGGGAAAGCCTCGTGGGAAAGGGAAAGCCGCATACCCCTTGATCCACGCATAGGGAAGCGTGACACTGCTGCTACAGCTCGGGAGGAAAGGGCACGTGCATGCCCCCACTCGAGACGAGGACTGACTCCCCTGGGGAGACCCAGAAGTACCCCAAGATCCATGTCAGCACTGGAGAGGAATCCTCAGGTTCCGGCACCGAGTCCACACAAGGTCTTAGGCCCCGGCATCGACAGGAGAGGAATCCCGAGAGGCCCGAGCAACTCGCATGGGGACTGGCTTTCCTGAGGCCACCAGAGCGGGTCCCTGAGGTCCCCGTCGTAAGTCGAGAGCACCTGACGCAACTCGAGAAAATCCAGGAGGTTCTCCCCTCCAGGCGAGATGAGGCCCATTTCCGCTGAGGAGTCTCGAGGCTAATCACATCTAACATCTGGAACTTCCAAAGGGTCCTTCACACCCTTGCTGCAACTCAAGAAGTTCCCCGACATACCCGTCTCCACTCGAGAGGAAGCACGAGAGTCCCGCCCATCCAGAGGAGCCCCGTTTCCGCCTCCTAGTTCGAGGGGAGGGATCCTTTCCCAGCGTGGTCGGGAAAGAATTCCCGGCGTTCCCGTTGCATCTCAAGAGGAAGCGCTCTCCACAGGAAAGGCGAGAGGAACTCCAGGGTCGTGCCACCATTCCCAGAGTCCCCGGATGTCTCAGTCCATTCCAGGGAAAACTGTTTTCCCTGCACTGCCTCGACTTTCAAGCCGAGGATCGACTCACACCACGGTTGCACGTGGGACAGCCCTGTGGGAAAGCCTCGTGGGAAAGCTTCGAGGGAAAGACACAGATCCTTGATCCACGCGAAGGGAAGCGGGACACTGCTGCTACAGCTCGGGAGGAAAGCGCACGTGCATGCCCCCACTCGAGACGAGGACTGACTGCCCTGGGGAGAATCCAGAAGTACCCTCAAGATCCATGTCAGCACTGGAGAGGAATCCTCAGGTTCCGGCACTGAGTCCACACAAGGTCTTAGGCCCCAGCATCGATGGGAGAGGAATCCCGAGAGGCCCCGAGCAACTCCCATGGGGACTGGCCTTTACTGAGGCCACCAGAACGGATCCCTGAGGCCCCTTCGTAAGTCGAGAGCACCTGCCGCAACTCGAGAAAATCCAGGAGGTTCTCCCCTCCAGACGAGATGAGGCCCATTTCCGCTGAGGCAAGTAGGGGGTAATCACACTTAAACTCTGGAACTTCCAAAGGGTCTTTCACACCCTTGCTGCAACTCAAGAAGTTCCCCGACATACCCGTCTCCACTCTAGAGGAATGGGAGAGTCCCGCCATATCCAGAGTGGCCCCGTTTCCGCCTGCTAGCTCGAGAGGAGGGTTCCTTTCCCTGCGTGGTCGGGAAAGAATTCCTAGCGTTCCCGTCGCATCTCAAGAGGAGGCGCTCTCCACAGGAAAGGCGAGAAGAACTCCAGGATCAGGCCCCATTCCCAGAGTCCCCAAGATGTCTCAGTCCATTCCAGGGAAACCTGTTTTCCCTGCGCTGCCTCGACTTTCAAGCCGAGGATCGACTCACACCACGGTGGCACATGGACAGCCCTGTGGGAAAGCCTCGGGGAAAGCCACAGATCCCTTGATCCTCGCGAAGGGAAGCGTGACACTGCTGCTACAGCTCGGGAGGAAAGCGCACGTGCATGCCCCCACAAGACGAGGACTGACTCCCCTGGGGAGACTCCAGAAGTACCCCAAGATCCATGTCAGCACTGGAGAGGAATCCTCAGGTTCCGGCACCGAATCCACACAAGGTCTTATGCCGGGGTCCAGCCCGGTGGATCCAGGGAATTCGAAGGGTGGACGGCGTTGGTGTGGAAAGACTTGTTTATTTATTAATGTAAGATTACATTAGGAAACTATAGTGTAGTAAGAAGATTAAGTGGAGGAAGAGTGCTGAATAGCTTGGTTTTCGCGGACGGCCAATAAAATTCCAGACAAGGAATTTGCACCACCTACGTTGGGCCACCGGCGCCCGCTTGAATATCTAAGGGTGCCTCGCCTTAAGCTCCCTTTCATGCGGGTCTTAACAGCCAGGCCAAGTAAGTAGACCTGGCGAGCCTCCGCACTCCAGGTGGAGATTCAGCCTGAAGTTATAGTAAAGAGCAGAGAGAAGGAAAGGTAGAGAAGAAGAAAGAGGGAGAAAGACACAGGGGGAGCCAGAGTCCCAAGAAACCAGGCTGAGAGACTAGTTCGAGAAGCTGGTCCGAGAAACTGGCCCCCGGCCCTGGCCTCCTCCTTTATTGTTCAGAAGGTCTTTTATACTTTTGATAATACATGGAGATCAATGGATAACACAAAATTATGTAGTGTTCGCAACCCAGATTCTTTCTGTATATCATTTTGTATACAAAAGGTCTCAGGTAATTTACATTATCTTCTGGCCAAGAGGATTGTTAACACTTTTTGGCTCTCTTCCTTAATGAATGTTAATTTTGTTTCCCCTGAAAGTGTTTTTCTTTAATCTGCATCTCCTTAAAGCACTAAAGTTACATCTCTATAGAACAAAGGTGCAGTGGGTTATAACAAAGAAGGTACTTAACTCAAAGATCTAATGTTGCTAATACCAGGTCTACTACTTGTTTTTCACATACCAACTATATCTAAAAATAAAGGATATGAAAATTTGGCAGCAAGCATTGACCCAAAAAATGAAACTTTTAATCAGTCCTATTCTAAAGATTCTGACTCCTCAGAAGCTCCTGCATTCCTAGGATGTTTTAAGCTTCCTGTGCCTCCTGCGGTCAGGAGGCCTCAAACAATCACAAGCGCAGCTGTACGAGTTCTACAGGCAGGCTAGAAAGCCATCAGAGGGTTTTTGGATTGAAACACTCTTTCAAATGCAGAAGACTAACGCCCTGAATTGACTTTTTCCAGAAAAGGTCAGAAGAGTGAAAAAGCAGAGCACAAAAACCGGCAGATTTTTGTTGGGGTACATGCTTAAAAATTTCCAGAGGGGTCCCTGAAGTCTGAGCACGCCTTGCGTATGTCAGCTTCCTTCCTCATAACCTTGTCACGGGCGGGCTTCCTCACACTGGCTCCCGGCAGCTTAGGCCCCGGCATCGACGGGAGAGGAATCCCGAGAGGCCCCGAGGAACTCGCTTGGGGACTGGCCTTTCCTGAGGCCACCAGAGCGGGTCCGTGAGGTCCCCGTCGTAAGTCGAGAGCACATGCCCCAACTCGAGAAAATCCAGGAGGTTCTCCCCTCCAGGCGACATGAGGCCCATTTCCGCTGAGGCGTCTCGAGGCTAATCACACCTAACCTCTGGAACTTACAAAGGGTCTTTCACACCCTTGCTGCAACTCAAGAAGTTCCCCGACATACCCGTCTCCACTCGAGAGGAATCACGAGAGTCCCGCCCTCATCCAGAGGAGTCCCGTTTCCGCCTCCTAGCTAGAGAGGAGGGATCCTTCCCCTGCGTGGTCGGGAAAGAATTCCCGGCATTTCCGTCGCATCTCAAGAGGAGGCGCTCTCCACAGGAAAGGCGAGAGGAACTCCAGGGTCGTGCCACCATTCCCAGATCCCCCAGATATCTCAGTCCATTCCAGGGAAACCTGTTTTCCCTGCACTGCCTCGACTTTCAAGCCGAAGATCGACTCACACCACGGTGGCACGTGGGACAGCCCTGTGGGAAAGCCTCCTGGGCAAGCCTGGAGGGAAACCACAGATCCCTTGATCCACGCGAAGGGAAGCGTGACACTGCTGCTACTCCTCGGGAGGAAAGCGCACGTGCATGCCGCAACTCGTGACGAGGACTGACTCCCCTGGGGAGACTCCAGAAGTACCCCAAATCCATGTCAGCACTGGAGAGGAATCCTAAGGTTCGGCCACCGACTCCACACAAGGTCTTAGGCCCCGGCATCGACAGGAGAGGAATCCGAGAGGCCCCCTAGCAACTCGCATGGGGACTGGCCTTTCCTGAGGCCACCAGAGCGGGTCCCTGTGGTCCCCGTCGTAAGGCGAGAGCACCTGCCGCAACTCGAGAAAATCCAGGAGGTTCTCCCCTCCAGGCGAGATGAGGCCCATTTCCGCTGAGGCGTCTGGAGGCAAATCACACCTAACCTCTGGAACTTCCAAAGGGTCCTTCACGCCCTTGCTGCAACTCTACAAGTTCCCGACATGCCCATCTCCACTCGAGAGGAAGCACTAGAGTCCGGCCCCACATCCAGAGGAGCCCCGTTTCCGCCTCCTAGCTCGAGAGGAGGTATCCTTTCCCTTCGTGGTCGGAGAGAATTCCCGAGTTCCCGTCGCATCTCTAGAGGAGGCGCTCTCCAGAGGAAAGGCGAGAGGAACTCCAGGGTCGTGCCACCATTCCCAGAGCCCCCCAGATGTCTCAGTCCATTCCAGGGAAACCTGTTTTCCCTGCACTGCCTCGACTTTCAAACCAAGGATCGAGACACACCACGGTGGCACGTGGGACAGCCCTGTGGGAAAGCCCGTGGGAAAGCCTCGTGGGAAAGCCTCGAGGGAAAGCCACAGATCCCTTGATCCACGCGAAGGGAAGAGTGACACTGCTGCTACAGCTCGGGAGGAAAGCGCAAGTGCATGCCCCCACTCGAGACGAGGACGGACTCCCCGGGGAGACTCCAGAAGTACCCCAAGATCCATGTCAGCACTGGAGAGGAATCCTCAGGTTCCGGCACGGACTCCACACAAGGTCTTAGGCCCCGGCTTCGACGGGAGAGGAATCCGAGAGGCCCCAGTGGAACTCGCATGGGGACTCTTCTTTCCTGAGGCCACCAGAGCGGGTCCCTGAGTTCCCCGTCGTAAGTCTAGAGCACCTGCCGCAACTCGAGAAAATCCAGGAGGTTCTCCC
>NW_017197147.1:0-8200 GCF_001704415.2 Capra hircus
TGCTCCAGCTCGGGAGAAAGCCCACGTGCATGCCCCCACTTGAGACGAGGACTGACTCCCCTGGGGAAACTCCAGAAGTACCCCAAGATCCATGTCATCACTGGAGAGGAATCCTCAGGTTCCGGCACCGACTCCACACAAGGTCTTAGGCCCCGGCATCGACGGGAGAGGAATCACGAGTGGCCCCCGAGAAACTCGAATGGGGATTGGCCTTTCCTTGAGGCCACCAGATCGGGTCCCTGAGGTCCCCGTCGTAAGTCGAGAGCACCTGCCGCAACTCGAGAAAATCCAGGAGGTTCTCTCCTCCAGGCGAGATGAGGCCGATGTCCGCTGAGGCGTCTCGAGGATAATCACACCTAACCTCTGGAACTTCCAAAGGGTCCTTCACAATCCTTGCTGCAACTCAAGAAGTTCCCCAACATACCCGTCTCCACTCGAGAGGAAGCACGAGAGTCCCGCCCACATCCAGCGGAGCCCCGTTTCTGCCTCCTAGCTCGAGTGTAGGGATCCTTTCCCTGCGTGTACGGGAAAGAATTCCGGCATTCCCGTCACATCTCAAGAGGAGGCGCTCTCCACAGGAAAAGCGAGAGGAACTCCAGGGTCGTGCCACCATTCCCAGAGTCCCCCAGATGTCTCAGTCCATTCCAGGGAAACCTGTTTTCCCTGCACTGCCTCGAATTTAGAGCCGAGGTTCCACTCTCACCACGGGTGGCACGTGAGGACAGCCCTGTATGGAAAGCCTCGTGGGAAAGCCTCGTGGGAAAGCCTCGAGGGAAAGCCACAGATCCCTTGATCCATGCGAAAGGGAAGCGTGACACTGCTGCTACAGCTCGGGGAGGAAATGCGCACGTGCATGCCCCCATTCAAGACGAGGACTGACTCCCCTGGGGAGACTCCAGAAGTACCCCACGATCCATGTCACCCCTGAGAGAAATCCTCAGGTTCCAGCACCGACTCCACACAAGGTCTTAGGCCCTGGCATCGATGGCAGAGCAATACCGAGAGGCCCCCAGGCAACTCGCATGGGGATTGACCTTTCCTGAGGCCACCAGAGCGGGTCCCTTTGGGCCCCGTCGTAAGTCGAGGGCACCTGCCGCAAATCGAGAAAATCCAGGAGGTTCTCCCCTCTAAGCGAGATGATGCCCATTTCCAGAGAGGCGTCTCCGAGGGTAATCACATCTAACCTCTGGAACTTCCAAAGGATCCTTCACACCCTTGCTGCAACTCAAGAAGTTCCCCGACATACCCGTCTGCACTCGAGAGGAATGAGGAGAGTCCCTCCCTCATCCAGAGGAGGCCCCGTTTCCGCCTCCTAGCTCGTGAGCTGGGATCCTTTCCCTGCGTGGTCGGGAAAGAATTCCCGGCGTTCCCGTCGCATCTCAATAGGAGGGGCTCTCCACAGGAAGGGCGAGAGGTAATCCAGGGTCGTGCCACCATTCCCAGAGTCCCCCAGATGTCTCAGTCCATTCCAGGGAAACCTGTTTTCCCTGAACTGCCACGACTTTCAAGCCGAGGATCGACTCACACCACGGTGGCTTGTGGGACAACCCTGTGGGAAAGCCTCGTGGCAAGCCTCGAGGGAAAGCCACAGATCCCTTGATCCACGGGAAGAGAAGCGTGACACTGCTGCTACAGCTCGAGAGGAAATCGCACGTGAATGCCCCAATTCGAGAAGGACTGACTCCCCTCTGGAGACTCCAAAAGTACCCCAAATCCATGTCAGCACTGGAGAGGAATCCTCAGGTTTCGGCAGCGATTCCACACAAGGTCTTAGGCTCCGGCATCGACCGGAGAGGAATCCCGAGAGGCCCCCGAGCAACTCGCATGGGGACTGGCCTTTCCTGAGGCCACCAGAGCGGGTCCCTGAGGTCCCCAGTCGTAAGTCTGAGAGCACCCTGCCGCAACTCGAGAAAATCCAGGAGGTTCTCCGCTCACAGGCGAGATGAGGCCTATTTCCGCTGAGGCGTCTCGTGGCTAATCACACCTAACCTCTGGAACTTACAAAGGGTCCTTCACACCCTTGCTGCAACTCAAGAAGTTCCCCGACATACCCGTCTCCACTCGAGGGGAAACACGAGAGTCCCGCCCACATCCAGAGAAGTCCCGTTTCTGCCTCCTAGCTCGAGAGGAGGAGATCCTTTCCCTGCGGTGTTCGGGAAAGAATTCCCAGGCGATTCCTGTCGCATCTCAAGAAGGAGGCGCTCTCCACAGGAAAGGCGAGAGGAACTCCAGGGTCGTGCCACCATTCCAGAGTCTCCCCAGATGTCTCAGTTCCATTCCAGGGAAACCTGTTTTTCCCTGCACTGCCTCGACTTTCAAGCCGAGGATCGACTCACACCACAGTGACACGTGGGACAGCCCTGTGGGAAAGCCTCGTGGGAAAGCCTCCGAGGGAAAGCCTCAGATCCCTTGATCCACGTGAAGGGACGCGTGACACTGCTGCTACAGCTCGGGAGAAAAGCGCACGTGCATGCCCCCACTCGAGACGAGGACTGACTCCCCTGGGGAGACTCCAGACGTACCCCAAGATCCATGTCAGCACTGGAGAGGAATCCTCAGGTTCCGGCACTGACTCCACACAAGGTCTTAGGCCCCGGAATCGACGGGAAAGGAATACCGAGAGGCACCCGAACAACTGGCATGGGGACTGGCCTTTCCTGAGGCGACCAGAGCGGGTCCCTGAGGTCCCCGTCGTAAGTTGAGAGCACCTGCCGCAACTCGAGAAAATCCAGGAGGTTCTCCCCTCCAGGCGAGATGAGGCCCATTTCCGCTGAGGCGTCTCGAGGCTAATCACACCTAATCTCTGCAACTTACAAAGGGTCCTTCACACCCTTGCTGCAACTCAAGAAGTTCCCCGACATACCCGTCTCCACTCGAGAGGAAGCACGAGAGTCCCCCCCACATCCAGAGGAGCCCCGTTTTCTGCCTCCTAGCTTGAGAGGAGGGATCCTTTCCCTGCGTGGTCGGGAAAGAATTCCCGGCGTTCCCGTCGCATCTCAAGAGGAGGCGCTCTCCCCAGGAAAGGCGAGAGGAACTCCAGGGTCGTGCCACCATTCCCAGAGTCCCCCAGATGTCTCAGTCCATTCCAGGGATACCTGTTTTTCCTGCACTGCCTAGACTTTCAAGCCGAGGATCGACTCACACCACGGTGGCACGTGGGACAGCCCTGCGGGAAAGCCTTGCGAGAAAGCCTCGTGGGAAAGCCTCGAGGGAAAGCCACAGATCCCTTGATCCAAGCGAAGGGAAGCGTGACACTGCTGCTACAGCTCGGGAGGAAAGCGCAAGTGCAAGCCCCCACTCGAGACGAGGACTGACTCCCCTGGGGAGACTCCAGAAATATCCGAAGATCCATTTCAGCACCGGAGAGGAATCCTCAGGTTCCGACAGCGACTCCACACAAGATCTTAGGCCCGGCATCGACGGGAGATGAATCCCGAGATGACCCCGAGCAACTCGCTGGGGACTGGCCTTTCCTGAGGCCACCAGAGCGGGTCCCTGAGGTCCCCGTCGTAAGTTGAGAGCACCTGCTGCAACTCGAGAAAATCCAGGAGGTTCTCCCCGTCAGGCGAGATGAGGCCGATTTTCGCTGAGGCATCTCGAGGCTAATCACACCTAACCTCTGGAACTTAAAAAGGGTCCTTCACACCCTTGCTGCAACTCAAGAAGTTCCCCGACACACCCGTCTCCACTCGAGGAGGAATCACGAGAGTCCCTCCCTCATCCAGAGAGCCCTGTTTCCGCCTCCTAGCTCGAGAGGAGGGATCTTTCCCTGCGTGGTCGGGAAAGAATTCCCGGTGTTCCCGTCGCATCTCAAGAGGAGGCGCTCTCCGCAGGAAAGGCGAGAGGAACTCCAGGGTCGTGCCACCATTCCCAGAGTCCCCCCAGATGTCTCAGTCCATTCCGGGGAAACCTGTTTTCCCAGCACTGCCTCGACTTTCAAGCCGAGGATCGACTCACATCACGGTGGCACGTGGGACAGCCTATGGGAAAGCCTCGTGGGAAAGCCTCGTGGGAAAGCCTCGAGGGAAAGCCACAGATCCCTTGATCCACGCGAAGGAAGTGTGACACTGCTACTACAGCTCGGGAGGAAAGCGCACGTGCATGCCCCACTCGAGACGAGGACTGACTCCCCTGGGGAGACTCCAGAAGTACCCCAAGATCCATGTCAGCACTGGAGGGAATCCTAAGGTTCCGGCACCGACTCCACACAAGATCTTAGTCCCCGGCATCGACGTGAGAGGAATCCCGAGAGGCCCCGAGCAACTCGCATGGGGACCTGCCTTTCCTGAGGCCACCAGAGCGGTCCCTGAGGTCCCCGTCGTAAGTCGAGAGCACCTGCTGCAACTCGAGAAAATCCAGGAGCTTCTCCCCTCCAGGCGAGATGAGGCCCATTTCCACTGAGGCGTATCGAGGCTAATCCCACCTAACCTTTGGAACGTGCAAAACGGTCCTTCACACCCTTGCTGCACTCAAGAAGTTCCCCGACATACCCGTCTCCACTCGAGAGGAAGCACGAGAGTTCTGCCCACATCCAGAGGAGCCCCGTTTCTGCCTCCTAGCTCGAGAGGAGGGATCCTTATCCTGCGTGGTCGGGAAAGAATTCCGGCGTTCCGTCGCATCTCAAGACGAGGCGCTCTCCACAGGAAAGGCGAGAGGAACTCCAGGGTCGTGCCACCATTCCCAGAGTCCCCCAGATGTCTCAGTCCATTCCAGGGAAACCTGATTTCCCTGCACTGCCCTCGACTTTCTAGCCGAGGATCGACTCACATCTCGGTGCATGTGGAGAGCCCTGTGGAAAGCCTCGTGGGAAAACCTCGTGGGAAAGCTCGAGGGAAAGCCACAGATACCTTGAACCACGCGAAGGGAAGCGTGACACTGCTGCAGCTCGGGAGGAAAGCGCACGTGCATGCCCCCACTCGAGACGAGGACGGACTCCCCTGGGGAGACTCCAGAAGTACCCAAGATCCATGTCAGCACTGGAGAGGAATCCTCAGGTTCCGGCACTGACTCCTCACAAGGTCTTTAGGCCCCAGCATCTACGGGAGATGCATCCCAAGAGCCCCCCGTGCAACTTGCAAGGGGACTGGCCTTTCCTGAGGCCACCAGAGCGGGTCCCTGAGGTCCCCGTCGTAAGTCGAGAGCACCAGCCGCAGGTGGGCGGGACTTTCGTGCTTCCGTCGTCGAGTGGAGACGGTATGGTCGGGGAATTCTTGAGTTGCAGCAGGTGTGAAGGACCCTTTGCGAAGTCCAGGAGGTTTAGGTGTGATTACTCTCGAACGCCGCAGGGGAGAAAATGGGCCTCATCTAGACTGGGGCAGAAGAACCTCTTTGGATTTTCTCGAGTTGCGGCAGGTGGCTCGTCGACATAAAGACCGCTGGGACCTCAGGGACAGGTAGCAGAAGTGTCACGCTTGGCCGGTCGTGGGGAATCAAGGAATCTGGCTTTCCCTCGAGGCTTTCCCACGATGGCTTTTCCCCCACAGGGCGTGTCCACGCTTGCCACCATGGGCTGGTGGGAGTGGATCCTCGGCTGAAAGTCGAGCATGCAGGGAAAACAGTTCCCTCTGAAATGGAGCTGAGACCCATTTATGGGGGATCTTCGAATGGGCCTGGCACCGTACCCTGGACTACCTCTCGCGCTTCCTATTGGGAGAGCCTTGGCTCTTTGAGCATGCCAAGGGGAACGCCGGAAAAACTTTTCCTTGACTAAGGAGGATAGGATCCTTCATCTCGAGCTGCCAGGCGGCAAACGGCGGTTCCTCTGAATGTGAGTCTCCCCCCAGGGCGAGGTCAGTCCTCGTCGTCGAGTGGGGCATGCCACGTGCCCTTTCCTCCCGAGCGCTGCTTAGAAGCAGTGTCACGCTGCCTCAACTTCGCGTGGGGATCAAAGGATCAGGAGCTTCCCTCAAGCTTTCCCATGGATGCTTTCCCAGCGTGGCTTCCCAACAGGGCTTGTCCCACGTGGCCACCGTGGGTGTGAGTCGGATCCTTCGGCTGAAAGTCGACGGCAGTGCAGGGAAAACAGCGTTTTCCCTGGGAGATCGACTGAGACATTCTGGCGGGACTCTGGCGAATGGTGGCACGGCCCTGAAGCTTCCTCTCGCCTTTCCTGTGGAGAGCGCCTCCTCTTGAGATGCGGACGGCGGGAAACGGCCGGGCGAATCTTTCCGACCACGCAGGGAATGGATCCCTCCTCTCGAGCTTTAGGAGCGGAAAAACGGGGTTCCTCTGGATGTGTCCGGGACTCTGGTGCTTTCCTCTCGGAGTGGGATGACGGTATGTCGGGGAACTTTTGAGTTGGCAGCGAAGGGTGTGGGAAGGACCCTTTTGGATTCCAGTATGTTAGCATGCTGATTAGCCCTCGAGACGCCTCACGCCCGAATGGGGCCTCATCTCGCCTGGAGGGGGGGAGAACCTCCCTGGATTTCTCGAGGTTTGCGGGCAGCGTGCCCCGGACTTACGACGCTGACCTCAGGGATCCCGCTCTGTGCGTCCTCAGGAAAGTCAGTCCCCATGCGAGGTGTCGGGGGCCCCGGATTCCTCTCCCGTCGATGGCCGGGCCTAGTAGCTTGTTGTGGGTCGGGTGCCGCAACCTGAGGATTCCTCTCCACTGCTCACGATCGGATCTTTGGCGTACTTCTGGAGTCTCCCCAGGGGAGTCAGTCCTCGTCTGACGTGTGGGGCATCGCACGTGCGCTTTCCTCCAACGAGCATGTAGCAGCAGTTCGTCACGCTTCCCTACGCGTGGATCCAAGGTGATGTGGCTTTCCCTCAGCGCCTTTTCCCACGAGCTTCCCACGAGCTTCCCCACGGGCTTGTCAACTCCATCGCGGTTTTGATTTCGGCATCCTCGTCTTGAAAGGGTGGACGGCAGTGCAGGAAAACAGGGTTTCCTTGCGAATGGGACTGAGATGAACATCTGGGGACTCTGGAATTGGGGCTGATACTGGGGAGTTTCCTCTCGCCTTTACTGTGGAGAGCGCCCTCCTCTTGGGAGGATTGAAGACGGGAATGCCTAAGAATTCGCTCAGGACCACGCCCAGTGAAAGGATCCCTCCTCTCGCAGCTAGCAGGGAAAACGGGCCACCTGGATACGGCGGGACGCTCGGTGCCTCTTGGAGTGGAGGACGGGTATGTCGGCGGAACTTTCTTGAAGTGCAGCAAGGGTGTGGAAGCGGACCTTTGGACAGTTCCAGAGTTTAAGTCTGGATTACCCCCTAGTTGTCGTTCACGAAATGGGCCTCATCTGCGCCTGGGAGGGAGAACCTCCGGATTTCTCTACTTGGGCAGGTGCTCGTTCGACTTACGACGAGGGCCTCAGCGACCCGCCTCTGGTGGCCTCAGGAAAGGGCCAGTCCCCATGCGAGTTTCTCCCGGGGCCTCTCGGGATTCCTTCTCCCGTCGAGCTGGGGCCTAAGACCTTGTGTTGGACTCGAGTTGACTGAACCTGAGGATTCCTCTTCAGCTGCCGACATGGCAGTCTTTGTGGTTACTTCTGGGAGTTCCCCAGGGAGCAGTCCTCTGTCTCGCAGAGGGGGGCATGCACGTCCGATTTCCTTCCCGAGCTGTAGCAGCAGTGTCATGCTTCCCTTTTCGTGGAATAGAGGCGATTTTGTGGCTTTCCTTTAACTTTTCCCATGACGCTTCGCACGGATCTTCCACAGGTGTTTCCCAGTGCACACTGTGGTGGTCCGCGACGCCCCACGGGGCGGCCTTGCGGGGCCGCAGCGACGGCGCGGCGACGGTGGCCGTGGTGGAGTCGCATCCCTCGGCTTAAAGTCGAGCAGTGAAGGGAAACAGATTTCCCTGGAATGCGACTCAGACATTCTGGGGGGGACTCAGGGAATTGGTGGCCACGACCCTGGAGTTCCTCCGGCTTCCTGTGGACGCAGCGCCTCCGCGAGAGGCGAGGGGAACCCGGGATTCTTTGGCCGACCACGAAAGGAAAGGATCCCTCTCTCGAGCGGTAGGGACGCGCGAAAGGGCCCCTCTGGATGTTAGGCGGGACTCTCGTGCTTCCTCTCGACAGTGGAGACGGGTATGTCGGCGGAACTTCTTGAGTTGCCCAGCAAGGCTGTGAAGGACGCTTTGGGAAGTTCCAGAGATTAGGGGTGATTAGCTTCCAGTCGCCTCAGGCGGAAATGGGGCCTCAGTCTCGCCCTGGAGGGGACACCTCCTGGATTTTCTCGACTTGGGGCAG
>NW_017197148.1:0-8199 GCF_001704415.2 Capra hircus
GCCACCCACTCCACACAAGGTCTTAGGCCCCGGCATCGACGGGAGAGGAATCCCCGAGGACCCCAGCAACTCGCATGGGGAGTGGCCTTTCCTGAGGCCACCAGAGCGGTCTCCCTGAGGTCGCCGTCGTAAGTCGAGAGCACCTGCGCAACTCGAGAAAATCCAGGAGGTTCTCCACTCCAGGCGAGATGAGGCCCATTCCGCTGAGGCGTCTCGAGGCTATCACACCTAAACTCTGGAACTTCCAAAGGGTCCTTCACACCCTTGGTCCAACTCAAGAAGTTCCGCGCGATTCCCGTCTCCACTCGAGAGGAGCACGAGAGTCCCGCCTACATCCAGAGGAGCCCCGTTTCCGCCTCCTAGCTCGAGAGGAGGGATCCTTTCCCTGCGTGGTCGGAAAGAATTCCCGGCGTTCCCGTCGCATCTCAAGTGGAGGCGCTCTCCACAGGAAAGGCGAGAGGAACTCCAGGGTCGTGCCACATTCCCAGAGTCCCCCAGATGTCTCAGTCCATTCCAGGGAAAACTGTTTTCCCTGCACTGCCTCGACCTTCAAGCCGAGGATCGACTCACACCACGGTGGCACGTGGGACCGCCCTGTGGGAAAGCCTCGTGGGAAAACCTAGTGGGAAAGCCTCGAGGAAAGCCACAGATCGTTGATCCACGTGAAGGGAAGTGTGACACTTCTGCTACAGCACGTGAAGAAAGCCCACGTGCATGCCCCCACTCGAGACGAGGACTGACTCCCCTGGGGTGACTCCAGAAGTACCCCAAGATTCATGTCAGCACTGGAGAGGAATCCTCAGGTTCCGGCACCGGCTCCACACAAGGTCTTAGGCCCTAGCATCGATGGGAGAGGAATCCCGAGAGGCCCCCGAGCAACTCGCATGGGGACTGGCCTTTCCTGAGGCCACCAGAGCGGGTCCCTGAGGTCCCCGTCTTAAGTCGAGAGCACCTGCTGCAACTCGAGAAAATCCAGGAGGTTCTCCCCTCCAGGCGAGATGAGGCCCATTTCCGCTGAGGTGTCTCGAGGCTTTTCACACCAAACTCTGAAACTTCCAGAGGGTCTTTCACACCCTTGCTGCAACACAAGAAGTTCCCCGACATACCCGTCTCCACTCGAGAGGAAGCACACGAGTCCCGCCCACATCCAGAGGATCCCCGTTTCCGCCTCATAGCTCGAGAGGAGGGATCCTTTCCCTGCGTGGTCGGGAAATAATTCCCGGCGTTCCCGTCACATTTCAAGAGGAGGCACTCTCCACAGGAAAGGCGAGAGGAACTCCAGGGTCGTGCCACCATTCCCAGAGTCCCCCAGATGTCTCCGTCCATTCCAGGGAAACCTGTTTTCCCTGCACTGCTTCGGCTTTCAAGCCGAGGATTGACACACACTACGGTGGCACGTGGGACAGCCCTGTGGAAAGCCTCGTGGGAAAGCCTCTTTGGAAAGCCTCGTGGAAAGCCTCGAGGGAAAGCCACAGATCCCTTAATCCATGCGAAGGGAAGCGCGACACTGCTGCTACAGCTCCGGAGGAAAGCGTACGTGCATGCCCCCACTCGAGACGAGGACTGTATCCCCTGGGGAGACTCCAGAAGTACCCCAAGATCCACGTCAGCACTGGAGAGGAATCCTCAGGTTCCGGCACGCACTCCACACAAGATCTTAGGCCCCAAGCATCGACGGGAGAGGAATGCCTGAGAGGCCCCGAGCAACTCGCATGGGGACTGGCCTTTCCTGAGGCCACCAGAGCGGGTCCCTGAGGTCCCCGTTGTAAGACGAGAGCACCTGGCGTGACTCGAGAACATCCAGGAGGTGCTCCCTCCAGGCGAGTTGAGGCCCATTTCCGCTGAGGCGTCTCGAGGCTAATCACCACCTAACTTCTGAACTTCCAAAGGGTCCTTCACACCATTGTTGCAACTCAACAGTTCCCCGACATACCCGTCTCCACTCGAGAGGAAGCACGAGAGTCCTGCCACATCCAGAGGAGCCCGTTTACGCCTCCTAGCTCGAGAGGAGGGTCATTTCCCTACGTTGTCGGGAAAGAATTCCCGGCGTTCCGTCGGCATCTCAAGAGGAGGCGGCTCTCCACAGGAAAGGCGAGAGGAACTCCAGGGTCGTGCACCATTCCAGAGTCAACCAGATGTCTCCGTCCATTCCAGGAAACCTGTTTCCCTGCACTGCTCGACTTTCAAGCCGAGGATCGACTCACACCACGGTGGAACGTGGGACAGCGCTGTGGGAAAGCCTCGTGGGAAACCCTCGTGGGAAAGCCTCGAGGGAAAGCCACAGATCCGTTGATCCACGTGAAGGGAAGGGTGACACTTCTGCTACAGCTCGTGAAGAAAGCCCACGTGCATGCCCCCACTCGAGACGAGGACTGATTCCCTGGGAGACTCCAGAAGTACCCAAGATCATGTCAGCACTGGAGAGGAATCCTCAGGTTCCGGCACCGACTCCAACACAAGGTCTTAGGCCCTGGCATCGATGGAGAGGAATCCCGAGAGGCCCCCGAGCAACTCGCATGGGGACTGGCCTTTCCCGAGGCCACCAGAGCGGGTCCCTGAGGTCCCCGTCTTAAGTCGAGAGCACCTGCTGCAACTCGAGAAAATCCAGGAGGTTCTCCCTCCAGGCGAGATGAGGCCCATTTCCGCTGAGGCGTCTCGAGGCTATTCTCACCTAAACTCTGGAACTTCCAAAGGGTCTTCACACCCTTGCTCCAAATCAAAAGTTCCGCGAGATTCCCGTCTCCACTCGAGAGGGAGCACCGAGAGTCCCGCCTACATCCAGAGGAGCCCTTTTCTCCTCCTAGCCCGACAGGAGGGATCCTTTCCCTGCGTGTTCGGAAAAGAATTCCCCGGCGTTCCCGTCACATCTCAAGAGGGGGCGCTTTACACAGGAAAGGCGAGAGGAAATCCAGGGTCGTGCCACCATTCCTAGAGTCCCCCAGATGTCTCAGTCCATTCCAGGGAAGCCTGTTTCCCAGGCACTGCTCGACTTTCAAACGCGAGGATCGACTGACACCACTGTGGCACGTGGGACATCACTGTGGGAAATCCTCGTGGGAAAGCCTGGTGCGAAAGCGTCGTGGGAAAGTGTCGTGGGAAAGCCTCGAGGGAAAGCCACAGATCCCTTGATCCTCTCGAAGGGAAGCTCAACACTGCTGCTACAGCTCAGAGGAAAGTGCACGTGCATGCCCCCACTTGAGACGAGGACTGAATCCCCTGGGAGACTCCAGAAGTACCCAAGATACAAGTCAGCAATGGAGAGGAATCCTCAGGTTTTGGCACAGACTCCACACAAGATCTTAGGTCCCGGCATCAATGGGAGAGGAATCCCGATAGGCCCATGAGCAACTCGCATGGGGACTGGCCTTTCGTGAGGCCACAAGAGTGGGTCCATGATGTCCCCGTCGTAAGTCGAGAGCACCTGCCGCAACTCGAGAAAATCCAGGAGGTTCTCCTCTCCTGGCGAGATGAGGCCCATTTCCGCTGAGGCATCTCGAGGCTAATCACACCTAAACTCTGGAACTTCCAAAGGGTCCTTCACACCCTTGCTGCAACTCAAGAACTTCCCCAACATGCCCGTCTCCACTCGACAGGAACCACGAGAGTCCCGCCCACATCCAGAGGAGCCCCGTTTCCGCCTCCTTGGTAGAGAGGAGGGATACTTTCCCTGCGTTGTCGGAAAGAATTCCTGGATTTCCCATGGCATGTCAAGAGGAGGCCCTCTCCACAGGAATGGCGAGAGGAACTCCAGGGTCGTGCCATCATTCCCAGAGTCCCCCAGATGTCTCAGTCCATTCCAGGGAAACCTGTTTTCCCTGCACTGTCTCGACGTTCTAGCCGAGGATCGACTCACACCATGGTGGCACGTGGGACAGCCCTGTGGGAAAGCCTCGTGGGAAAGCCTCGTGGAAAAGCCTCGAGGGAAAGCCACAGATCCCTTGATCCACGGGAAGGGAAGCGTGACACTGCTGCTACAGCTCGGGAGGAGAGCGCACGTGCATGCCCCCACTCGGGACGAGGACTGACTCCCCTGGGGAGACTCCAGATGTACCCCAAGATCCATGTCAGCACTGGAGAGGAAGTCTCAGGTTCCGGCACCGACTCCACACAAGGTCTTAGACCCCCGGTATCGAAGGGAGAGGAATCCCGAGAGGCCCCCGAGCAACTCGCATGGGGACTGGCCTTTCCTGAGGCCACCACAGCGGGGTCCCTGAGGTCCCCGTCGTAAGTCGAGAGCACCTGCCGCAACTCGAGAAAATCCAGGAGGTTCTTCCCTCCAGGCGAGATGAGGCCCATTTCCGCTGAGGCGTCTCGAGGATAATCACACCTAACCTCTGGAACTTCCACAGGGTCCTTCACACCCTTTCTGCAACTCAAGAAGTTCCCCGACATACCCGACTCCACTCGAGAGGAAGCACGAGAGTCCCGCCCACATCCAGAGGAGCCCCGTTTCCGCCTCCTAGCTCGAGAGGAGGGATCCTTTCCCTGCGTGGTCGGGAAAGAATTCCCGGTGTTCCCGTTGCATCTCAAGAGGAGGCGCTCTCCACAGGAAAGGAGAGAGGAACTCCTGGGTCGTGCCACCATTCCCAGAGACCCCTGGATGTCTCAGTCCATTCCAGGGAAAACTGTTTTCCCTGCACTGCCCTCGACTTTCAAGCCGAGGATGGACTCACACCACGGTGTCACGTGGGACAGCCCCGTGGGAAAGCCTCGTGGGAAAGGCCTCGTGGGAAAGCCTCGTGTGAAAGCCTGGCGGGAAAGCCCCTGATCCCTTGATCCACCCGAAGGGAAGTGCGACACTGCTGCTAGAGCTCGGAAGGAAAGCGCACGTGCATGCCCCACTCGAGTAGAGGTCTGACTGCACTGGGAGACGCCAGAAGTCCCCAAGATCCATGTCAGCACTGGAGAGGAATCCTCAGGTTCCAGCACCGACTCCACACAAGATCTTAGGCCCCGGCATCGACGGGAGAGGAATCCCGAGAGGACCCAGAGCAACTCGCATGGGGACTGGCCTTTCCTGAGGCCACCACAGCGGGTCCCTGAGGTCCCCGTCGTAAGTCGAGAGCACCTGCCGCAACTCGATAAAATCCAGGAGGTTCTCCCCTCCAGGCGAGCTGAGTCCCATTTCCGCTGAGG
The DNA here is from genome assembly GCF_001704415.2 of Capra hircus. NCBI lineage: Eukaryota > Metazoa > Chordata > Mammalia > Artiodactyla > Bovidae > Capra > Capra hircus. Next base: position 5,137 of record NW_017197148.1, read on the forward strand.
CGTCTCGAGGCTAATCACACCTAACCTCTGGAACTTCAAAAGGTCCTTCACACCCTTGCTGCAACTCAAGAAGTTCCACGACATACCCGTCTCCACTCGAGAGGAAGCACGAGAGTCCCGCCCACATCCAGAGGAGCACCGTTTCCGCCTCCTAGATCGAGGGAAGGGATCCTTTCCCTTCGTGGACGTGAAAGAATTCTCGGCGTTCCCATCGCATCTCAAGAGGAGGCGCTCTCCACAGGAAAAGCAACAGGAATTCCAGGGTCGTGCCACCATTCCCAGAGTCCCCCAGATGTCTCAGTCCATTCCAGGGAAACCTGTTTTCCGTACACTTCCTCGACTTTCAACCCGAGGATCGACTCACACCACGGTGGAACGTGGGACAGCCCTGTGTGAAATCCTGGTGGGAAAGCCAAGAGGGAAAGCCACAGATCCCTTGATCCACGCGAAGGGAAGCGTGACACTGCTGCTACACTCGGGAGGAAAGCGCACGTGAATGCCCAAGTCGTGACGAGGACTGACTCCCCTGGGGAGACTCCAGAAGTATCCCAAGATCCATGTCAGCACTGAAGAGGAATCCTCAGGTTCTGGCCACCCACTCCACACAAGATCTTAGGCCCCGGCATCGTCGGGAGAGGAATCCCGAGCGGCCCCCCATGCAACTCGCATGGGGACTGGCCTTTCCTGAGGCCACCAGAGCGGGTCCCTGAGGTCCCCGCGTAAGTCGAGAGCACCTGCCACAACTCGAGAAAATCCAGGAGGTTCTCCCCTCCAGGCGAGATGAGGCCCATTTCCGCTGAGGCGTCTCAAGGCAAATCACACCCTAACCTCTGGAACTTCCAAAGGTTACTTCACACCCTTGCTGCAACACAAGAATTTCCCTGACATACCCGTCTCCAGTCGAGAGGAAGCACGAGAGTCCCGCCCACATCCAGAGGAGACCCGTTTCCCCCTCCTAGATCGAGAGGAGGGAACCTTCCCCTGCGTGGTCAGGAAAGAATTCCGGGCTTCCGTCGATCTCAAGCGGAGGCGCTCTCCACAGGAAAGGCGAGAGGAACTCCAGGGTCTTGCCAGCATTCCCAGAGTACCCCAGATGTCTCAGTCCATTTCAGGGAAAACCTGTTTTCCCTGGCACTGCCTCGACTTTCAAGCCCGAGGATCGACTCCACACCACGGTGGCACGTGGGACAGCCCTGTGGGAAGGCCTCGTGGGAAAGCCTCGTGGGAAAGCTCGTGGGAAAGCCTGGCGGGAAAGCCCCTGATCCCTTGATCTACCCGAAGGGAAGCGCGACACTGGCTGCTAGAGCTCGAAGGAAAGCGCACGTGCATGCCCCCACTCGAGTAGAGGTCTGACTGCACTGGGAGACGCCAGAAGTCCCCAAGATCATGTCAGCACTGGAGAGGAATCCTCAGGTTCCGCCACCGACTCCAACAAGGTCTTAGCCCCGTCATTGACGAGAGGAATCCCGAGAGGCCCCCGAGTAACTCGCATGGGGACTGGCCTTTCCTGAGCCAGCAGAGCGGGTCCCTGAGGTCCCCGTCGTAAGTCGAGAGCACTGCCGCAACTCGATAAAATCCAGGAGGTTCTCCCCTCCAGGCGAGATGAGGCCCGTTTCCGTTGAGGCGTTTCGAGGCAAATCACACCTAACCTCTGGAACTTCCAAAGGGTCCTTCACACCCTTTCTGCAACTCAAGAAGTTCCCCGACATACCCGTCTCCAATTGAGTGGAAGCACGAGAGTTCCGCCCACATCCAAAGGAGCCCCGTTTCGGCCTCCTAGATCGAGTGGAGTGATACTTCCCCTGCGTGTTCGGGAACGAATCCCGGCGTTCCCGTCGCATCTCAAGAGGAGCCGCTCTCCACAGGAAAGGCGAGAGGAACTTCAGGGTCGTGCCAGCATTCCCAGAGTCCCCCAGATGTCTCAGTCCATTCCAGGGAAAGCCTGTTTTCCCTTCACTGCCTCGACTTTCAAGCCGAGGATCGACTCACACCACGGTGGAACGTGGGACAGCCCTGTGGGAAGGCCTCGTGGGAAAGCCTCGAGGAAAGCCACAGATCCCTTGATCCGCGGAAAGGAAGCGTGACAGTGCTGCTACAGCTCGGGAGAAAGCCCACGTGCATGCCCCCATTCGAGACGAGGACTGACTCCCCTTGGGAGACTCCAGAAGTACCCCAAGATCCATGTCAGCACTGGAGAGGAATCCTCTAGTTCCGGCACCTACTCCACACAAAGTCTTAGGCCCCGGCACCGACGGGAGAGGAATCCCTAGAGGCCCCGAGCAACTCGCATGGGGACTGGCCTTTCCTGAGGCCAGCAGAGTGGGTCCCTGTGGTCCCCGTCTAGGTCTAGAGCACCTGCTGACACTCGAGAAAATCCAGGAGGTTCCCCCATCCAGGCGAGATGAGGCCATTTCCGCTGAGGCGTTTCGAGGCTAATCACACCTAACCTCTGGAACTTCCAAAGGGTCCTTCACGCCCTTGCTGCAACTCAAGAAGTTCCCCGACAAACCCGTCTTGACTCGAGAGGAAGCACGAGAGTTCCGCCCACATCCAGAGGAGCCCCGTTTCCGCCTCCTAGCTCGAGGGTGAGGGATCCTTTTCCCTGTGTGGTCGGGAAAGAATTCCCGGCGTTCCCGTCGCATCTCAAGTGGAGGCCCTCTCCACAGGAAAGTCGAGAGGATCTCCATGGGTCGTGCCACATTCCCAGAGTCCCCAGATGTCTCAGTCCATTCCAGGGAAACCTGTTTTCCCTGCACTGCCTCGACTTTCAAACGAGGATCGACTCACACCACGGTGGCTCGTGGGAGAGCCCCTGTGGGAAAGATTCGTGGGAAAGGCCCATGGGAAAGCCTCGAGGGAAAGCCACAGATCCCTTGATCCACGCGAAATGAAGCGTGACACTGCTGCTACAGCTCGGGAGGAAAGCGCACGAGCATGCCCCACTCGGACGAGGACGGACTCTCCGCGGGAGACTCCAGAAGTACCCCAAGATCCATGTCAGCACTGGAGAGAATCCTCAGGGTCCGGGCACCAACTCCACACAGGTCTGAGGCCCGCATCGAC
>NW_017197149.1:0-8199 GCF_001704415.2 Capra hircus
CCTTGAACACTTCCCACTCGTCCTCACCTGTCTATCCTACAGGGGGGTCCGTGGCACCCTGAGTGGGGTCCTAGCCGTCCCGAAGCCGTCCGAACACTCAACACTGGGGGAGTACCCGAAAAGTACTCGGGGGAGTGATTAAGTCACTCGGGGGGGGCAACAGAGAGTGCTCCGGGGGAGCTTTTGCTCCGAGGAACCTACCTTTGAATAGCCTGTTCCGGCACCACTTGCTGGGGTCCAGCCCCGGTGGATCCAGGGAATTCGAAGGGTGGACGGCGTTGGCGTGGAAAGACTTGTTTGTTTATTAATGTAAGATTAGATTAAGAAACTATAGTGTAGTAAGAAAGATTAAGTGGAGGAAGAGGGCTGAATAGCTTGGTTTACGCGGGGCCAATAAAATTCCAGACAAGGAATTTGCACCATCTACGTTGGGCCACCGGCGCCGGCTTGAATATCTAAGGGTGCCTCGCCTTAAGCTCCCTTTCGTGCGGGTCTTAACAGCCGGGGCAAGTAAGTAGACCTGGCGAGCCTCCGCGCGCCCAGATGGAGATTCAGCCTGAAGTTAAAGTAAAGAGCAGAGAGAGGGAAGGGGAGAGAAGAAGAGAGAGAGAGAGACATGGGGGGAGCCAGAGTCCCAAGAAACCAGGCCGAGAGACTAGTTCGAGAAACTGGCCCCCATCCTTTATTGTTCAGAAGGCCTTTTATACTTTTGATAAAACACGGAGATCATTGGGTAACACAAAATTATGTAGCGTTCGCAACCCAGATTCTTTCCGTATATCATTTTGTATACAAAAGGTCTCAGGTGATTTACATTATCTTTTGGCCAAGAGGCTTGTTAACACTTTTGGCTCTCTTCCTTAATGAATGTTAATTTTGTTTCCCCTGAAGTTTTTTTTTTTTTTAATCTGCATCTCCTTAAAGCATTAAAGTTACATCTCTATAGAACAAAGGTGCAGTGGATATAACAAAGAAGGTACTTAACTCAAAGATCTAATGTTGCTAATACCAGGTCTACTACTTGTTTTTCTATATACCAACTATATCTAAAAATAAAGGATATGAAAATTTGGCAGCAAGCATTGACCCAAAAAATGAAACCTTTTAATCAGTCCTATTCTAAAGATTTTGACTCCTCGAAGCTCCTACATTCCTAGGATGTTTTAAGCTTTCTGTGCTCCCTGCGGTCAGGAGGCTCAAACAATCACATGCGCAGCTGCACGAGTCGTGCAGGCAGGCTAGAAAGCCATCGGAGGGGTTTTTGGATTGAAACACTCTTTCAAAATGCAGAAGACTAAAGCCCTGAATTGACTTTTTCCAGAAAATGTCAGAAGAGTGGAAAAGCAGAGCACAAAAGCCGGCAGATTTTTGTTGGGGTACGTGCTTAGGAATTTGCAGAGGGGTCCCTGAAGTCTGAGCACGCCTTGCGTATGTCAGCTTCCTTCCTCATGACCTTGTACGGGCGGATTCCTCACACTGGCTCCCAGCAGGTGCCGGACCCTGAGGATTCCTCTCCAGTGCTGACATGGATCTTGGGGTACTTCTGGAGTCTCCCCAGGGGAGTCAGTCCTCGTCTCGAGTGGGGGCATGAACGTGCGGTTTCCTCTCGAGCTGTAGCAGCAGAGTCAGCCTTCCTTCGCGTGGATCAAGGGATCTGTGGCTTTCCCTCGAGGCTTTTTCCCACGAGGCTTTCCCACAGGGCTGTACCACGTGCCACCGTGGTGTGAGTCGATCCTCGGCTTGAAGGTCGAGGCAGTGCAGGGAAAACAGGTTTCCCTGGAATGGACTGAGACATCTGGGGGAGTGTGGGAACGGTGGCACGAACCTGGAGTTCCTCTCCCGTTTCAAGTGAGAGCGCCTCCTCTTGAGATGCGACGGGAACGCTGGGAATACTTTCCCGAACACGCAGGGAAAGGATCCCTCCTCTAGAGCTATGAGGCGGAAACGGGGCTCCTCTGTATGTGGGCGGGACTCTCGTCCTTCTTCTCGAGTGGAGTCGGGTATGACGGGGAACTTCTTGAGTTGCAGCAAGGGTGTGAAGGACCCTTGGGAAATTCCAGCGTTTAGGTGTGATTAGCCTCGAGGAGCCTCATCGGAAAAGGGCCTCATCTCGCCTGGAGGGGAGAACCTCCTGGATTTTCAAGAGTTGCGGCCGGTGCTCTCGACTTACCACGGGGACCTCAGGGACCCGCTCTGGGGCCTCAGGAAAGGCCAGTCCCCATGCGAGTTGCTCGGGGGCCTCTCGGGATTCCTCTCCGTCGATGCCGGGGCCTAAGACCTTTTGTGGAGTCGTTGCCGGAACCTGAGGATTCCTTTGTAGTGCTGACAAGGATCTTGGGGTACTTCTCGAGTCTCCCCACGGGAGTCAGTCCCATTCGAGTGGGGCATGCACGTGCGCTTTCTCCGAGCTGTAGCAGCAGTGTCACGCTTCCCTTCGCGTGGATCAAGGTATCTGTGGCTTTCCCTCGAGGCTTTCCCACGAGTCTTTTCCACGAGGCTTTCCCACGAGACTTTCCCAAAAGGCTGTCCACGTGCCACCGTGTTGTGTGTCGATCCTAGGCTAGAAAGTTGAGGCAGTGCAGGAGAAACAGGTTTCCATGGAATGGACTGAGACATCTGGGGGCCTCTGGGAATGGTGCACGAATCTGGAGTTCCTCTCGCCTTTCCTGTGGAGAGCGCCTCCTCTTGAATTGCGACGGGAACTCGGTGAATTCTTTCCAGACAACGCACGGAAAGGATCCCACCTCTGGAGCTAAGAGGCAGAAATGGGGCTCCTCTGGATGTGGTGGGACTCTCGTGCTTCCTCTCGAGTGCAGACGGGTATGTCGGAGACTTCTTGAGTTGCAGCAAGGGTGTGAAGGACCCTTTGGAAGTTCCAGAGGTTAGGTGTGATTAGCCTCAAGACGCCTCAGCGGAAATGGGCCTCATCTGCCTGGAGGGAGAACCTCCTGGATTTTCTCGAGTTGCGGCAGGTGCTCTCGACTTATGACGGGACCTCAGGGACCCGCTCTGGTGGACTCAGTAAAGGCCAGTCCACATGCGTTGCTCAGGGGCCTCTCGGGATTCCTCTCCCGTCGATGCCGGGGCATAAGACCTTGTGAGAATTCGGTGCCGGAACTTGAGGATTCCTCTCCAGTGCTGACATGGATCTTCGGGTACTTCTGGAGTCTCCCCAGGGGAGTCAGTCGTAGTCTCGAGTGGGGGCATGCACGTGCGATTTCCTCCAGAACTGTAGCAGCAGTGTCACGCTTCCCTTCGCGTGGATCAAGGGATCTGTGGCTTTCCCTAGAGACTTTCCCACGAGGCTTTCCCACGGGGCTTTCCACGAGGCTTTCCCACAGGGCTGTCGCCATGTGCCACCGTGGTGTGAGTCGATCCTCGGCTAGAAAGTCAAGACAGTGCAGGGAAAACAGGTTTTCCTGGAATGGACTGAGACATCTGGGGACTCTGCGAATGGTGGCACGACCCTTGAGTTCCTCTCGCCTTTCCTGTGGAGAGCGCCTCATCTTGAGATGCGACGGGAACGCCGGGAATTCATTACCAACGACACAGGGAAAGGATCCCTCCTCTCGAGCTACGAGGCGGACACGGGGCTCCTCTGGATGTGAGCGGAGCTCTTGTGCTTCCTCTCGAGTGGAGACGGGTATGTCATGGAAATTCTTGAGTTGCAGCAAGGGTGTGAAGGACCCTTTGGAAGTTCCAGAGATTAGGTGTGATTAGCCTCGAGACGCCTCAGCGAAATGGGCCTCATCTCGCCTGGAGGGCAGAACCTCCTGGATTTTCTCGAGTTGCGGCAGGTGCTCTCGACTTACAACAGGGACCTCAGGGACCCGCTCTGGTGGCCTCAGGAAAGGCCAGTCCCCATGCGAGTTGCTCGGGGGCCGCTCGGGATTCCTCTCCCCATCGATGCCGGGCCTAAGACCTTGTGTGGAGTCGGTGTCGGAAACTGAGAATTCCTCTGCAGTGCTGACATGCTCTTGGGGTACTTCTGAGTCTCCCAGGGGAGTGAGTCCTCGTCTCCAGTCGGGGTATGAACGTGCCCTTTCCTCCGAGCTGTAGCAGCAGTGTCACGCTTCCCTTCGTGGATCATAGGATCTGTGGCTTTCCCCTCGAGGCTTTCCATGAGGCTTTCCCACGACGCTTTCCCACCAGGCTTTCCAACGAGGCTTTCCCCCAGTGATGTCCACGTGCCACCGGTGTCAGTCGATCCTCGTTGAAAGTCGAGGCAGTGCCGGGGAAACAGGCTTCCCTGGAATGGACTGAGACATCTGGGGGACTCTGGGAATGGTGACACGACCTGGAGTTCCTCTCGCCTTTCCTGTGGAGAGCGCCCCCTCTTGATATGTGACGGGAACGCCGAGAATTCTTTTCTGAACACGCAGGAAAGGATCCCTCCTGTCGAGCTAGGAGGCAGAAACAGGGCTCCTCTGGATGTGGGCGGGACTCTCGTGCTTCCTCTCGAGTGGAGACGGGTATGTCAGGGAACTTCTTGAGTTTGCAGCAAGGGTGTGAAGGGCCCCTTTGGAAGGTCCAGAGTTAGGTGTGATTAGCCTCGAGTCGCTCTGCGGAAATGGGCTCATCTCGTCTGGAGGGAAGAACCTCCTGGATTTTCTCGAGTTGTGGCAGGTTCTCTCGACTTATGACGGGGACCTCAGGGACTCGCTCTGGGGGCCTCAGGAAGGCCAGTCCCCATGCGAGTGGCTCGGGGGCCTCTCGGGATTTCACTCCCATCGATGCCGGGGCCTAAGGCCTTGTGTGGAGTCGGTGCAGGAACCTGAGGTTTTCCTCTCCTTGCTGACATGGATCTTGGGTACTTCTGGAGTCTCCCCAGGGGAGTCAGTCCTCGTCTGGAGTGGGCGCATGCACATGCGCTTACCTCCCGAGCTGTAGCTGCAGTATCTCGCTTCTCTCTTGTGGAGTAAGGGATCTGTGGCTTTCCCTCGAGTCTTTCCACGAGGCTTCCCACGAGGCTTTCCAAAGGGCTGTCCCACATGCCACCGTTGTTTGAATGGATACTCGGCTTGAGAGCCAAGGCAATGCAGGTAAAACAGGTTTCCGTGAAATGGACTGAGACATGTGGGGGACTCTGGGAATGGTGGCACCACCCTGGAGTTCCTCTCGCCTTTCCTGTGGAGAGCGACTCCTCTTGAGACGCTATGGGAACGCCGGGAATTCTTTCCCGACAACGCAGGGAAAGGATCCCTCCTCTCGAGCTGGGAGACGGAAACGGGGCTCCTCTGGATGTGGGCAGGCCTCTCGTGCTTCTCTCGAGTGGAGACAGGTATGTCAGGGAACTTCTTGAGTTGCAGCAAGGACGTGAAGGACGCCTTTGGAAGTTTCAGAGGTTAGGTGTGATTAGCCTCGAGACGTCTCAGCGGAAATGGGCCTCATCTCGCCTGGAGGGGAGAACCTTCTGGATTTTCTCGAGTTGCGGCAGGTGCTCTCGACTTACGACGGGGACCTCAGGGACCCGCTCTTGGTGCCTCAGGAAAGGCCAGTCCCCATGCGTGTTGCTCGGGCCTCTCGGATTCCTCTCCCGTCGATGCCCGGGCCTAAGTCCTTGTGTGGAGTCAGTGCTGGAACCTGAGGATTCCTCTCCAGTGCTGACATGGATCTTGGGGTACTAATGGAGTCTCCCTAGTGGAGGCAGTCTTCGTCTCGAGTGGGGCATGCACGTGCGATTTCCTCCGAGCTGAAGCAGCAGTGTCACGCTTCCCTTCGCGTGGATCAAGGGATCTGTGTCTTTCCCTCCCTTTCGAGGCTTTCCCACGAGGCCTTCCCACAGGGCTGTGCCACGTGCCACCGTGGTGTGAGTCGATCCTCGCTTGAAAGTCGAGGCAGTGCAGGGAAAACAGGTTTCCCTGGAATGGAATGAGACATCTGGGGGACTCTGGAATGGTGGCACGACCCTGCAGTTCCTCTCCCTTTCCTTTGGAGAGCGCCTCCTCTTGAGATGCGATGAAGAATGCGGAATTCTTTCCCGACCAAAGTAGGGAAAGGATCCTCATCTCGAGCTACGAGCCGGAAACGGAGCTCCTCTGGATGTGCCGGGACCCTCGTGCTTCCTCTTGAGTGGAGACGGGTATGTCGGGGAACTTCTTGAGTTGCAGCATGACTGTGAAAGACTCTTTAGAAGTTCCAGAGTTCACGTGTGATTAGCCTCGAGACACATCAGTGGAAACGGGCCTCATCTCACCTGCAGGGAGAACCTCCTGGATTTTACCGAGTTGCGGCAGGTGCTCTCGACGTACGACGGGGACCTCATGGACCCGCTCTGGTTACCTCAGGAAAGGCCAGTCCCCATGTGAGTTGCTAGAGGTCCTGTCGCTATTCCTCTCCCGTCGATGCCAGGGCCTAAGACCTTGTGTGGAGTCGGCCGGAACCTGAGGATTCCTCTCCAGGGCTGACATGCATCTTGGGGTATTTCTGGAGTCTCCCCAGGGGAGTCAGTTCTCGTCTCGAGTAGGGGCATGCACGTGCGCTTTCCTCCCGTGCTGTAGCAGCAGTGTCACGCTTCCCGTCGCGTGGATTAAGGGATCTGTGCTTTCCCTCGAGGCTTTCCCACGAGGCTTTCCCACAGGGTTGTCACACGTGCCACCAGGTGTGAGTCGATCCTCAGCGTGAAAGTCGAAGCAGTGCAGGAAAACAGGATCCTCTGGAATGGACTGAGACATCTGGGGGACTCTTGGAATGGTGGCACGACCCATGAGTTCCTCTCGCCTTTCCTGTGCAGCGCGCCTCCCTTGAGATGCGTCGAAATGTCGGGAATTCTTTCCCGAGGAAGCAGGGAAGGATCCCTCATCTCGAGCTTGAGGAGGAAACGGAGCTCCTCTGGCGGTTGCCGGACCCTCGTGATTCCTCTGGAGTGGAGACGGGTATGTCGGGGAACTTCTTGAGTTTTAGCAAGGGTGTTTAGGACACTTTGGAAGTTCCAGAGTTTAGTTGTGATTACTCTCGAGACGCCGCAGAGAAATGGGCCTCATCTCGACTGGAGCAGAGAACCTCCCTGGATTTTCTCGAGTTGCGGCAGGTACTCTCCACATACGACCGTGACCTCAGGGACAGTGTAGCAGATGTGTCACGCTTCCCGTCGCGGGGATCAAGGGATCTGTGGCTTTCCCTCAAGGCTTTCTCACAGGGCTGTCCACATGCCACCATGGTGTGAGTGGATCCTCGGCGTGAAAGTCGAGGCAGTGCTGGGAAAACGGGTTCCTCTGAAATGGACTGAGACATCTGGGGGACTCTTGAAATGGTGGCACGACCCTGGAGTTCCTCTTGCCTTTCCTTTTTGAGAACCCTTGCTCTTGAGATGCCATGGGAACGCCGAAAAAATCTCTTTCCTGACTAAGCAGGATAGGATCCTTCATCTCGGAAACGGGGTTCCTCTGAATGTGGGCGGGACCCTCGTGCTTCCTCTCGTGTGGAGACGGGTATGTCGGGGAACTTCTTGAGTTGCAGCAAGGACCCTTTTTAATTTCCAGAGGTTAGGTGTGATGAGCCTCCAGACACCTCAGAGGAAATGGGCCTCATCCCGCCTGGAGGGGAGAACCTCCTGGATTTTACCCAGTTGCGGCAGGTGCTCTCGAGTTACGACGGGTCTCAGGGACCCGCTCTGGTGGCCTCAGGAAAGGCCAGTCCCCATGCGAGTTACAAGGGGGCCTTTAGGGATTCCTCTCCCATCGATGCCGGTGCCTAAGACCTTGTGTGGAGTCGGGGCCAGACCCTGAGGATGCCTCTCCAGTGCTGACATGAATCTTTCCATACTTCTGGAGTCTCACCAGGGGAGTCAGTCCTCATCTCGTGTGGGGGCATGCACCTGCCATTTCCTCACGACCTGCAGCAGCAGTGTCACGCTTGCCGACGTGTGGATCAAGGGATCTGTCGCTTTCCATTGAGGCTTTCCCACGAGGCTTTCCAACAGGGCTGTCCCACGTGCCACGGTGGTGTGAGTCGATCCTCGCGTGAACGTCGAGGCAGTGCAGGGAAAACAGTTTCTTCTGGAATGGACTTAGACATCTGGGGGACTCTTGGAATGCTGGCTAGGCCCTGGAGTTCCTCTCGTCTTTCCTGTGGAGAGCGCCTCCTCTTGAGATGCGACGGGAAGGCCGGGAATTCTTTCCCGACGACGAAGGGAAAGGATCCCTCTTCTCGAGCTATGAGGCGGAAACGGGGCTCCGCTGGATATGGGCGGGAACCTCG
>NW_017197150.1:0-30425 GCF_001704415.2 Capra hircus
AGCAGTGTCGCGCTTCCCTTCGCGTGGATCAAGTGATCTGTGGCTTTTCTCGAGGCTTTCCAAGGAGGCTTTCCCACGAGGCTTTCCCACAGGGCTGTCCCACGTGCCACCGTGGTGTGTCTCGATCCTCGCTTGAAAGTCGAGGCAGTGCAGGGAAAACAGGTTTCCCTGGAATGGACTGAGACATCTGGGGGACTCTGGGAATGGTGGCACGACCCTGGAGTTCCTCTCGCCTTTCCTGTCGAGAGCGCCTCCACTTGTGATTCGACGGGAACGCGGGAATTCTTTCACCGACCACGCAGGGAAAGGATCCCTACTCTTGAGCTATGAGGCGGAAACGGGTCTCTGCTGGATGTGGGCGGGACTCTCGTGCTTCCTCTCGAGTGGAGACCGGGTATGTCGGGGAACTTCTTGAGTTGCAGTAAGGGTGTGAAGGACCCTTTGGAAGTTCCAGATGTTAGATGTGATTAGCCTCCAGAGCCTCAGTGGAAATGGGCCTCATCTCGCCTGGAGGGGAGAACCTCCTGGATTTTCTCGAGTTGCGGCAGGTGCTCTCGACTTACGACGGGGACCTCAGGGACCCGCTCTGGTGGCCTCAGGAAAGGCCAGTCCCATGCGAGTTGCTCGGGGGCCTCTCGGGATTCCTCTCCCGTCGATGCCGGGGCCTAAGACCTTGTGTGGAGTCGGTGCCGGAACCTGAGGATTCCTCTCCAGTGCTGACATGGATCTTGGGGTACTTCTGGAGTCTCCCCAGGGGAGTCAGTCCTCGTCTCGAGTGGGGCATGCACGTGCGCTTTCCTCCCGAGCTGTAGCAGCAGTGTCATGCGCTTCCCTTCGCGTGGATCAAGTGATCTGTGGCTTTCCCTCGAGCTTTCCCACGAGGCTTTCCCACGAGGCTTTCCCACAGGGCTGTCCCACGTGCCACCGTTGGTGTGAGTCGATCCTCGGCTTGAAAGTCGAGGCAGTGCAGGGAAAACAGGTTTCCCTGGAATGGACTGAGACATCTGGGGGACTCTGGGAATGGTGGCACGACCCTGGAGTTCCTCTCGCCTTTCCTGTGGAGAGCGCCTCCTCTTGAGATGCGACGGGAACGCCGGGAATTCTTTCCCGACCACGCAGGGAAAGGATCCCTCCTCTCGAGCTAGGAGGCGGAAACGGGGCTCCTCTGGATGTGGGCGGGACTCTCGTGCTTCCTCTCGAGTGGAGATCGGGTATGTCGGGGAACTTCTTGAGTTGCAGCAAGGGTGTGAAGGACCCTTTGGAAGTTCCAGATGTTAGATGTGATTAGCCTCAAGACGCCTCAGCGGAAATGGGCCTCATCTCGCCTGGAGGGGAGAACCTCCTGGATTTTTCTCGAGTTGCGGCAGGTGCTCTCGACTTACGACAGGGACCTCAGGGACCCGCTCTGGTGGCCTCAGGAAAGGCCAGTCCCCATGCGAGTTGCTCGCAGGCCTCTCGGGTTTCCTCTCCCGTCGATGCCGGGGCCTAAGACCTTGTGATGGAGTCAGTTGCCGGAACCTGAGGATTCCTCTCCAGTGCTGACATGCATCTTGGGGTACTTCTGGAGTCTACCCAGGGGAGTCAGTCCTCGTCTCGAGTGGGGGCATGAAAGTGTGCTTTCCTCCCGAGCTGTAGCAGCAGTGTCGCGCTTCCCTTCGCTGTGGATAAAGTGATCTGTGGCTTTTCCTCGAGGCTTTCCCAGGAGGCTTTCCCACGAGGCTTTCCCACAGGGCTGTCCCACGTGCCACCGTGGTGTGAGTCGATCCTCGGCTTGAAAGTCGAGGCAGTGCAGGGAAAACAGGTTTCCCTGGAATGGACTGAGACATCTCGGGGACTCTGGGAATGGTGGCACGACCCTGGAGTTCCTCTCGCCTTTCCTGTCGAGAGCGCCTCCACTTGAGATGCGACGGGAATGCGGGGAATTCTTTCCCCGACCACGCAGGGAAAGGATCCCTCCTCTCGAGCTAGGAGGCGGAAACGGGGGCTCCTCTGGAATGTGGGCGGGACTTTCGTGCTTCCTCTCGAGTGGAGATGGGTATGTCGGGGAACTTCTTGAGTTGCAGCAAGGGTGTGAAGGACCCTTTGGAAGTTCCAGAGGTTAGCTGTGATTAGCCTCGAGACGCCTCAGTCGGAAATGGGCCTCATCTCGCCTGGTAGGGTAGAACCTCCTGGAATTTTCTCGAGTTGCGGCAGGTTCTCTCGACTTACTGACGGGACCTCAGGGACCCGCTCTGGTGGCCTCAGGAAAGGCCAGTCCCCATGCGAGTTGCTCGGGGGCCTCTCGGGATTCCTCTCCCGTCGATGCCGGGGCCTAAGACCTTGTGTGGAGTCGGTGCCGGAACCTGAGGATTCCTCTCCAGTGCTGACATGGATCTTGGGGTACTTCTGGAGTCTCCCCAGGGGAGTCAGTCCTCGTCTCGAGTGGGGGCATGCACGTGCGCTTTCCTCCCGAGCTGTAGCAGCAGTGTCGCGCTTCCCTTCGCGTGGATCAAGGGATCTGTAGGCTTTCCCTCGAGGCTTTCCCACGAGGCTTTCCCACAGGGCTGTCCCACGTGCCACCGTGGTGTGAGTCGATCCTCGGCTTGAAAGTCGAGGCAGTGCAGGGAAAACAGGTTTCCCTGGAATGGACTGAGACATCTGGGGGACTCTGGGAATGGTGGCACGACCCTGGAGTTCCTCTCGCCTTTCCTGTGGAGAGCGCCTCCTCTTGAGATGCGACGGGAACGCCGGGAATTCTTTCCCGACCACGCAGGGAAAGGATCCCTCCTCTCGAGCTAGGAGGCGGAAACGGGGCTCCTCTGGATGTGGGCGGGACTCTCGTGCTTCCTCTCGAGTGGAGACGGGTATGTCGGGGAACTTCTTGAGTTGCAGCAAGGGTGTGAAGGACCCTTTGGAAGTTCCAGAGTTTAGATGTGATTAGCCTCGAGACGCCTCAGCGGAAATGGGCCTCATCTCGCCTGGAGGGGAGAACCTCCTGGATTTTCTCGAGTTGCGGCAGGTGCTCTCGACTTACGACGGGGACCTCAGGGACCCGCTCTGGTGGCCTCAGGAAAGGCCAGTCCCCATGCGAGTTGCTCGGGGCCTCTCGGGATTCCTCTCCCGTCGATGCGGGGCCTAAGACCTTGTGTGGAGTCGGTGCCGGAAACCTGAGGATTCCTCTCCAGTGCTGACATGGATCTTGGGGTACTTCTGGAGTCTCCCCAGGGGAGTCAGTCCTCGTCTCGAGTGGGGGCATGCACGTGCGCTTTCCTCCGAGCTGTAGCAGCAGTGTCGCGCTTCCCTTCGCGTGGATCAAGGGATCTGTGGCTTTCCCTCGAGGCTTTCCCACGAGGCTTTCCCACGAGGCTTTCCCACAGGGCTGTCCCACGTGCCACCGTGGTGTGAGTCGATCCTCGGCTTGAAAGTCGAGGCAGTGCAGGGAAAACAGGTTTCCCTGGAATGGACTGAGACATCTGGGGACTCTGGGAATGGTGGCACGACCCTGGAGTTCCTCTCGCCTTTCCTGTGGAGAGCGCCTCCATCTTGAGATGCGACGGGAACGCCGGGAATTCTTTCCCCGACCACGCAGGGAAAGGATCCCTCCTCTCGAGCTATGAGGCGGAAACGGGGCTCCTCTGGATGTGGGCGGGACTCTCGTGCTTCCTCTCGAGTGGAGACGGGTATGTCGGGGAACTTCTTGAGTTGCAGCAAGGGTGTGAAGGACCCTTTGGAAGTTCCAGATGTTAGATGTGATTAGCCTCGAGACGCCTCAGCGGAAATGGGCCTCATCTCGCCTGGAGGGGAGAACCTCCTGGATTTTCTCGAGTTGCGGCAGGTGCTCTCGACTTACGACGGGGACCTCAGGGACCCGCTCTGGTGGCCTCAGGAAAGGCCAGTCCCCATGCGAGTTGCTCGGGGGCCTCTCGGGATTCCTCTCCCGTCGATGCCGGGGCCTAAGACCTTGTGTGGAGTCGGTGCCGGAACCTGAGGATTCCTCTCCAGTGCTGACATGGATCTTGGGGTACTTCTGGAGTCTCCCCAGGGGAGTCAGTCCTCGTCTCGAGTGGGGGCATGCACGTGCGCTTTCCTCCCGAGCTGTAGCAGCAGTGTCACGCTTCCCTTCGCGTGGATCAAGGGATCTGTGGCTTTCCCTCGAGGCTTTCCCACGAGGCTTTCCCACGAGGCTTTCCCACAGGGCTGTCCCACGTGCCACCGTGGTGTGAGTCGATCCTCGGCTTGAAAGTCGAGGCAGTGCAGGGAAAACAGGTTTCCCTGGAATGGACTGAGACATCTGGGGACTCTGGGAATGGTGGCACGACCCTGGAGTTCCTCTCGCCTTTCCTGTGGAGAGCGCCTCCTCTTGAGATGCGACGGGAACGCGGGAATTCTTTCCCGACCACGCAGGGAAAGGATCCCTCCTCTCGAGCTATGAGGCGGAAACGGGGCTCCTCTGGATGTGGGCGGGACTCTCGTGCTTCCTCTCGAGTGGAGACGGGTATGTCGGGGAACTTCTTGAGTTGCAGCAAGGGTGTGAAGGACCCTTTGGAAGTTCCAGATGGTTAGATGTGATTAGCCTCGAGACGCCTCAGCGGAAATGGGCCTCATCTCGCCTGGAGGGGAGAACCTCCTGGATTTTCTCGAGTTGCGGCAGGTGCTCTCGACTTACGACGGGACCTCAGGGACCCGCTCTGGTGGCCTCAGGAAAGGCCAGTCCCCATGCGAGTTGCTCGGGGCCTCTCGGGATTCCTCTCCCGTCGATGCCGGGCCTAAGACCTTGTGTGGAGTCGGTGCCGGAACCTGAGGATTCCTCTCCAGTGCTGACATGGATCTTGGGGTACTTCTGGAGTCTCCCCAGGGGAGTCAGTCCTCGTCTCGAGTGGGGGCATGCACGTGCGCTTTCCTCCCGAGCTGTAGCAGCAGTGTCACGCTTCCCTTCGCGTGGATCAAGGGATCTGTGGCTTTCCCTCGAGGCTTTCCCAGGAGGCTTTCCCACGAGGCTTTCCCACAGGGCTGTCCCACGTGCCACCGTGGTGTGAGTCGATCCTCGGCTTGAAAGTCGAGGCAGTGCAGGGAAAACAGGTTTCCCTGGAATGGACTGAGACATCTGGGGGACTCTGGGAATGGTGGCACGACCCTGGAGTTCCTCTCGCCTTTCCTGTGGAGAGCGCCTCCTCTTGAGATGCGACGGGAACGCCGGGAATTCTTTCCCGACCACGCAGGGAAAGGATCCCTCCTCTCGAGCTAGGAGGCGGAAACGGGGCTCCTCTGGATGTGGGCGGGACTCTCGTGCTTCCTCTCGAGTGGAGACGGGTATGTCGGGGAACTTCTTGAGTTGCAGCAAGGGTGTGAAGGACCCTTTGGAAGTTCCAGATGTTAGATGTGATTTAGCCTCAAGACGCCTCAGCGGAAATGGGCCTCATCTCGCCTGGAGGGGAGAACCTCCTGGATTTTCTCGAGTTGCGGCAGGTGCTCTCGACTTACGACGGGACCTCAGGGACCCGCTCTGGTGGCCTCAGGAAAGGCCAGTCCCCATGCGAGTTGCTCGGGGGCCTCTCGGGATTCCTCTCCCGTCGATGCCGGGGCCTAAGACCTTGTGTGGAGTCGGTGCCGGAACCTGAGGATTCCTCTCCAGTGCTGACATGGATCTTGGGGTACTTCTGGAGTCTCCCCAGGGGAGTCAGTCCTCGTCTCGAGTGGGGGCATGCACGTGCGCTTTCCTCCCGAGCTGTAGCAGCAGTGTCACGCTTCCCTTCGCGTGGATCAAGTGATCTGTGGCTTTCCCTCGAGGCTTTCCCACGAGGCTTTCCCACGAGGCTTTCCCACAGGGCTGTCCCACGTGCCACCGTGGTGTGAGTCGATCCTCGGCTTGAAAGTCGAGGCAGTGCAGGGAAAACAGGTTTCCCTGGAATGGACTGAGACATCTGGGGACTCTGGGAATGGTGGCACGACCCTGGAGTTCCTCTCGCCTTTCCTGTGGAGAGCGCCTCCACTTGAGATGCGACGGGAACGCCGGGAATTCTTTCCCGACCACGCAGGGAAAGGATCCCTCCTCTCGAGCTAGGAGGCGGAAACGGGGCTCCTCTGGATGTGGGCGGGACTCTCGTGCTTCCTCTCGAGTGGAGATCGGGTATGTCGGGGAACTTCTTGAGTTGCAGCAAGGGTGTGAAGGACCCTTTGGAAGTTCCAGAGGTTAGATGTGATTAGCCTCGAGACGCCTCAGCGGAAATGGGCCTCATCTCGCCTGGAGGGTGAGAACCTCCTGGATTTTCTCGAGTTGCGGCAGGTGCTCTCGACTTACAGACGGGACCTCAGGGACCCGCTCTGGTGGCCTCAGGAAAGGCCAGTCCCCATGCGAGTTGCTCGGGGGCCTCTCGGGATTCCTCTCCCGTCGATGCCGGGGCCTAAGACCTTGTGTGGAGTCGGTGCCGGAACCTGAGGATTCCTCTCCAGTGCTGACATGGATCTTGGGGTACTTCTGGAGTCTCCCCAGGGAGTCAGTCCTCGTCTCGAGTGGGGGCATGCACGTGCGCTTTCCTCCCGAGCTGTAGCAGCAGTGTCACGCTTCCCTTCGCGTGGATCAAGGGATCTGTGGCTTTCCTCGAGGCTTTCCCACGAGGCTTTCCCACGAGGCTTTCCCACAGGGCTGTCCCACGTGCCACCGTGGTGTGAGTCGATCCTCGGCTTGAAAGTCGAGGCAGTGCAGGGAAAACAGGTTTCCCTGGAATGGACTGAGACATCTGGGGGACTCTGGGAATGGTGGCACGACCCTGGAGTTCCTCTCGCCTTTCCTGTGGAGAGCGCCTCCTCTTGAGATGCGACGGGAACGCGGGAATTCTTTCCCGACCACGCAGGGAAAGGATCCCTCCTCTCGAGCTAGGAGGCGGAAACGGGGCTCCTCTGGATGTGGGCGGGACTCTCGTGCTTCCTCTCGAGTGGAGACGGGTATGTCGGGGAACTTCTTGAGTTG
Organism: Capra hircus; assembly: GCF_001704415.2. Classification (NCBI taxonomy): domain Eukaryota; kingdom Metazoa; phylum Chordata; class Mammalia; order Artiodactyla; family Bovidae; genus Capra; species Capra hircus. Next base: position 6,947 of record NW_017197150.1, read on the forward strand.
CAGCAAGGGTGTGAAGGACCCTTTGGAAGTTCCAGAGTGTTAGATGTGATTAGCCTCGAGACGCCTCAGCGGAAATGGGCCTCATCTCGCCTGGAGGGGAGAACCTCCTGGATTTTCTCGAGTTGCGGCAGGTGCTCTCGACTTAACGACGGGGACCTCAGGGACCCGCTCTGGTGGCCTCAGGAAAGGCCAGTCCCCATGCGAGTTGCTCGGGGCCTCTCGGGATTCCTCTCCCGTCGATGCCGGGGCCTAAGACCTTGTGTGGAGTCGGTGCCGGAACCTGAGGATTCCTCTCCAGTGCTGACATGGATCTTGGGTACTTCTGGAGTCTCCCCAGGGAGTCAGTCCTCGTCTCGAGTGGGGGCATGCACGTGCGCTTTCCTCCCGAGCTGTAGCAGCAGTGTCACGCTTCCCTTCGCGTGGATCAAGGATCTGTGGCTTTCCTCGAGGCTTTCCCAGAGGCTTTCCCACGAGGCTTTCCCACAGGGCTGTCCCACGTGCCACCGTGGTGTGAGTCGATCCTCGGCTTGAAAGTCGAGGCAGTGCAGGGAAAACAGGTTTCCCTGGAATGGACTGAGACATCTGGGGACTCTGGGAATGGTGGCACGACCCTGGAGTTCCTCTCGCCTTTCCTGTCGGAGAGCGCCTCCACTTGAGATGCGACGGGAACGCGGGGAATTCTTTCCCACCACGCAGGGAAAGGATCCCTACTCTCGAGCTATGAGGCGGAAACGGGGCTCCTCTGGATGTGGGCGGGACTCTCGTGCTTCCTCTCGAGTGGAGACGGGTATGTCGGGGAACTTCTTGAGTTGCAGCAAGGGTGTGAAGGACCCTTTGGAAGTTCCCAGATGTTAGATGTGATTAGCCTCGAGACGCCTCAGCGGAAATGGGCCTCATCTCGCCTGGAGGGGAGAAACCTCCTGGATTTTCTCGAGTTGCAGGCAGGTGCTCTCGACTTTACGACGGGACCTCAGGGACCCGCTCTGGTGGCCTCAGGAAAGGCCAGTCCCCATGCGAGTTGCTCGGGGCCTCTCGGGATTCCTCTCCCGTCGATGCCGGGGCCTAAGACCTTGTGTGGAGTCGGTGCCGGAACCTGAGGATTCCTCTCCAGTGCTGACATGGATCTTGGGGTACTTCTGGAGTCTCCCCAGGTGAGTCAGTCCTCGTCTCGAGTGGGGGCATGCACGTGCGCTTTCCTCCCGAGCTGTAGCAGCAGTGTCACGCTTCCCTTCGCATGGATCAAGTGATCTGTGGCTTTCCCTCGAGGCTTTCCCACGAGGCTTTCCCACGAGGCTTTCCCACAGGGCTGTCCCACGTGCCACCGTGGTGTGAGTCGATCCTCGGCTTGAAAGTCGAGGCAGTGCAGGGAAAACAGGTTTCCCTGGAATGGACTGAGACATCTGGGGGACTCTGGGAATGGTGGCACGACCCTGGAGTTCCTCTCGCCTTTCCTGTGGAGAGCGCCTCCTCTTGAGATGCGACGGGAACGCGGGGAATTCTTTCCCCACCACGCAGGGAAAGGATCCCTCCTCTCGAGCTAGGAGGCGGAAACGGGGCTCCTCTGGATGTGGGCGGGACTCTCGTGCTTCCTCTCGAGTGGAGACGGGTATGTCGGGGAACTTCTTGAGTTGCAGCAAGGGTGTGAAGGACCCTTTGGAAGTTCCAGATGTTAGATGTGTTTAGCTTCAAGACGCCTCAGCGGAAATGGGCCTCATCTCGCCTGGAGGGGAGAACCTCCTGGATTTTTTCGAGTTGCGGCAGGTGCTCTCGACTTACGACGGGGACCTCAGGGACCCGCTCTGGTGGCCTCAGGAAAGGCCAGTCCCCATGCGAGTTGCTCGCAGGCCTCTCGGGTTTCCTCTCCCGTCAATGCCGGGGCCTAAGACCTTGTGAGGAGTCAGTTCCGGAACCTGAGGATTCCTCTCCAGTGCTGACATGGATCTTGGGGTACTTCTGGAGTCTACCCAGGGGAGTCAGTCCTCGTCTCGAGTGGGGGCATGAAAGTGCGCTTTCCTCCCGAGCTGTAGCAGCACTGTCGCGCTTCCCTTCGCTTGGATCAAGGTGATCTGTGGCTTTTCCTCGAGGCTTTCCCAGGAGGCTTTCCCACGAGGCTTTCCCACAGGGCTGTCCCACGTGCCACCGTGGTGTGAGTCGATCCTCGGCTTGAAAGTCGAGGCAGTGCAGGGAAAACAGGTTTCCCTGGAATGGACTGAGACATCTGGGGGACTCTGGGAATGGTGGCACGACCCTGGAGTTCCTCTCGCCTTTCCTGTGGAGAGCGCCGTCCTCTTGAGATGCGACAGGAATCGCCGGGAATTCTTTCCCGACCACGCAGGGAAAGGATCCCTCCTCTCGAGCTAGGAGGCGGAAACGGGGCTCCTCTGGATGTGGCGGGACTCTCGTGCTTCCTCTCGAGTGGAGACGGGTATGTCGGGGAACTTCTTGAGTTGCAGCAAGGGTGTGAAGGACCCTTTGGAAGTTCCAGAGTGTTAGGTGTGATTAGCCTCGAGACGCCTCAGCGGAAATGGGCCTCATCTCGCCTGGAGGGGAGAACCTCCTGGATTTTCTCGAGTTGCGGCAGGTGCTCTCGACTTACGACAGGGACCTCAGGGACCCGCTCTGGTGGCCTCAGGAAAGGCCAGTCCCCATGCGTGTTGCTCGGGGGCCTCTCGGGATTCCTCTCCCGTCGATGCCGGGGCATAAGACCTTGTGTGGAGTCGGTGCCGGAACCTGAGGATTCCTCTCCAGTGCTGACATGGATCTTGGGGTACTTCTGGAGTCTCCCCAAGGGAGTCAGTCCTCGTCTCGAGTGGGGGCATGCACGTGCGCTTTCCTCCGAGCTGTAGCAGCAGTGTCACGCTTCCCTTCGCGTGGATCAAGGGATCTGTGGCTTTCCCTCGAGGCTTTCCCAGGAGGCTTTCCCACGAGGCTTTCCCACAGGGCTGTCCCACGTGCCACCGTGGTGTGAGTCGATCCTCGGCTTGAAAGTCGAGGCAGTGCAGGGAAAACAGGTTTCCCTGGAATGGACTGAGACATCTGGGGACTCTGGGAATGGTGGCACGACCCTGGAGTTCCTCTCGCCTTTCCTGTGGAGAGCGCCTCCTCTTGAGATGCGACGGGAAACGCGGGAATTCTTTCCCGACCACGCAGGGAAAGGATCCCTCCTCTCGAGCTAGGAGGCAGAAACGGGCTCCTCTGGATGTGGGCGGGACTCTCGTGCTTCCTCTCGAGTGGAGACGGGTATGTCGGGGAACTTCTTGAGTTGCAGCAAGGGTGTGAAGGACCCTTTGGAAGTTCCAGATGTTAGATGTGATTAGCCTCGAGACGCCTCAGCGGAAATGGGCCTCATCTCGCCTGGAGGGGAGAACCTCCTGGATTTTCTCGAGTTGCGGCAGGTGCTCTCGACTTACGACGGGGACCTCAGGGACCCGCTCTGGTGGCCTCAGGAAAGGCCAGTCCCCATGCGAGTTGCTCGGGGGCCTCTCGGGATTCCTCTCCCGTCGATGCCGGGGCCTAAGACCTTGTGTGGAGTCGGTGCCGGAACCTGAGGATTCCTCTCCAGTGCTGACATGGATCTTGGGGTACTTCTGGAGTCTCCCCAGAGGGAGTCAGTCCTCGTCTCGAGTGGGGCATGCACGTGCGCTTTCCTCCCGAGCTGTAGCAGCAGTGTCACGCTTCCCTTCGCGTGGATCAAGGGATCTGTGGCTTTCCCTCGAGGCTTTCCCACGAGGCTTTCCCACGAGGCTTTCCCACAGGGCTGTCCCACGTGCCACCGTGGTGTGAGTCGATCCTCGGCTTGAAAGTCGAGGCAGTGCAGGGAAAACAGGTTTCCCTGGAATGGACTGAGACATCTGGGGGACTCTGGGAATGGTGGCACGACCCTGGAGTTCCTCTCGCCTTTCCTGTGGAGAGCGCCTCCTCTTGAGATGCGACGGGAACGCCGGGAATTCTTTCCCGACCACGCAGGGAAAGGATCCCTCCTCTCGAGCTAGGAGGCGGAAACGGGGCTCCTCTGGATGTGGGCGGGACTCTCGTGCTTCCTCTCGAGTGGAGATCGGGTATGTCGGGGAACTTCTTGAGTTGCAGCAAGGGTGTGAAGGACCCTTTGGAAGTTCCAGAGGTTAGGTGTGATTAGCCTCGAGACGCCTCAGCGGAAATGGGCCTCATCTCGCCTGGAGGGGAGAACCTCCTGGATTTTCTCGAGTTGCGGCAGGTGCTCTCGACTTACAGACGGGGACCTCAGGGACCCGCTCTGGTGGCCTCAGGAAAGGCCAGTCCCCATGCGAGTTGCTCGGGGCCTCTCGGGATTCCTCTCCCGTCGATGCCGGGGCCTAAGACCTTGTGTGGAGTCGGTGCCAGAACCTGAGGATTCCTCTCCAGTGCTGACATGGATCTTGAGGTACTTCTGGAGTCTCCCCAGAGGAGTCAGTCCTCGTCTCGAGTGGGGGCATGCACGTGGCTTTCCTTCCGAGCTGTAGCAGCAGTGGTCGCGCTTCCCTTCGCGTGCGATCAAGGGATCTGTGGCTTTCCCTCGAGGCTTTCCCACGAGGCTTTCCCACGAGGCTTTCCCACAGGGCTGTCCCACGTGCCACCGTGGTGTGAGTCGATCCTCGGCTTGAAAGTCGAGGCAGTGCAGGGAAAACAGGTTTCCCTGGAATGGACTGAGACATCTGGGGACTCTGGGAATGGTGGCACGACCCTGGAGTTCCTCTCGCCTTTCCTGTCGGAGAGCGCCTCCACTTGAGATGCGACGGGAACGCGGGGAATTCTTTCCCCACCACGCAGGGAAAAGGATCCCTACTCTCGAGCTATGAGGCGGAAACGGGGATCCTCTGGATGTGGGCGGGACTCTCGTGCTTCCTCTCGAGTGGAGACGGGTATGTCGGGGAACTTCTTGAGTTGCAGCAAGGGTGTGAAGGACCCTTTGGAAGTTCCAGATGTTAGATGTGATTAGCCTCGAGAGTCCTCAGCGGAAATGGGCCTCATCTCGCCTGGAGGGGAGAAACTCCTGGATTTTCTCGAGTTGCTGCAGGTGTTCTCGACTTACGACGGGGACCTCAGGGACCCGCTCTGGTGGCCTCAGGAAAGGCCAGTCCCCATGCGAGTTGCTCGGGGGCCTCTCGGGATTCCTCTCCCGTCGATGCCGGGGCATAAGACCTTGTGTGGAGTCGGTGCCGGAACCTGAGGATTCCTCTCCAGTGCTGACATGGATCTTGGGGTACTTCTGGAGTCTCCCCAGGGAGTCAGTCCTCGTCTCGAGTGGGGGCATGCACGTGCGCTTTCCTCACGAGCTGTAGCAGCAGTGTCACGCTTCCCGTTTGCGTGGATCAAGGGATCTGTGGCTTTCCCTCGAGGCTTTCCCAGGAGGCTTTCCCACGAGGCTTTCCCACAGGGCTGTCCCACGTGCCACCGTTGTGTGAGTCGATCCTCGGCTTGAAAGTCGAGGCAGTGCAGGGAAAACAGGTTTCCCTGGAATGGACTGAGACATCTGGGGGACTCTGGGAATGGTGGCACGACCCTGGAGTTCCTCTCGCCTTTCCTGTGGAGAGCGCCTCCTCTTGAGATGCGACGGGAACGCCGGGAATTCTTTCCCGACCACGCAGGGAAAGGATCCCTCCTCTCGGAGCTATGGAGGCGGAAACGGGGCTCCTCTGGATGTGGGCGGGACTCTCCGTGCTTCCTCTCGAGTGGAGACGGGTATGTCGAGGAACTTCTTGAGTTGCAGCAAGGGTGTGAAAGGACCCTTTGGAAGTTCCAGAGGTTAGGTGTGATTAGTCCTCGAGACGCCTCAGCGGAAATGGGCCTCATCTCGCCTGGAGGGGAGAACCTCCTGGATTTTCTCGAGTTGCAGGCAGGTGCTCTCGGACTTAAGACGGGGTCCTCAGGGACCCGCTCTGGTGGCCTCAGGAAAGGCCAGTCCCCATGCGAGTTGCTCGGGGCCTCTCGGGATTCCTCTCCCGTTAGATGCCTGGGCCTAAGATCTTGTGTGGAGTCGGTGCCTGGAACCTGAGGATTCCTCTCCAGTGCTGACATGGCATCTTGGGGTACTTCTGGAGTCTCCCCAGGGGAGTCAGTCCTCGTCTCGAGTGGGGGCATGCACGTGCGCTTTCCTCCCGAGCTGTAGCAGCAGTGTCACGCTTCCCTTCGCGTGGATCAAGGGATCTGTGGCTTTCCCTCGAGGCTTTCCCACGAGGCTTTCCCACGAGGCTTTCCCACAGGGCTGTCCCACGTGCCACCGTGGTGTGAGTCGGATCCTCGGCTTGAAAGTCGGAGGCAGTGCAGGGAAAACAGGTTTCCCTGGAATGGACTGAGACATCTGGGGGACTCTGGGAATGGTGGCACGACCCTGGAGTTCCTCTCGCCTTTCCTGTGGAGAGCGCCTCCTCTTGAGATGCGACGGGAACGCCGGGAATTCTTTCCCCACCACGCAGGGAAAGGATCCCTCCTCTCGAGCTAGGAGGCGGAAACGGAGCTCCTCTGGATGTGGGCGGAACTCTCGTGCTTCCTCTCGAGTGGAGACGGGTATGTCGGGGAACTTCTTGAGTTGCAGCAAGGGTGTGAAGGACCCTTTGGAAGTTCCAGATGTTAGATGTGATTAGCCTCCGAGACGCCTCAGCGGAAATGGGCCTCATCTCGCCTGGAGGGGAGAACCTCCTGGATTTTCTCGAGTTGCGGCAGGTGCTCTCGACTTAACGACGGGACCTCAGGGACCCGCTCTGGTGGCCTCAGGAAAGGCCAGTCCCCATGCGAGTTGCTCGGGGGCCTCTCGGGATTCCTCTCCCGTCGATGCCGGGGCCTAAGACCTTGTGTGGAGTCGGTGCCGGAACCTGAGGATTCCTCTCCAGTGCTGACATGGATCTTGGGTACTTCTGGAGTCTCCCCAGGGGAGTCAGTCCTCGTCTCGAGTGGGGGCATGCACGTGCGCTTTCCTCCCGAGCTGTAGCAGCAGTGTCACGCTTCCCTTCGCGTGGATCAAGGATCTGTGGCTTTCCCTCGAGGCTTTCCCACGAGGCTTTCCCACGAGGCTTTCCCACAGGGCTGTCCCACGTGCCACCGTGGTGTGAGTCGATCCTCGGCTTGAAAGTCGAGCAGTGCAGGGAAAACAGGTTTCCCTGGAATGGACTGAGACATCTGGGGACTCTGGGAATGGTGGCACGACCCTGGAGTTCCTCTCGCCTTTCCTGTGGAGAGCGCCTCCACTTGAGATGCGACGGGAACGCCGGGAATTCTTTCCCGACCACGCAGGGAAAGGATCCCTCTCTCGAGCTAGGAGGCGGAAACGGGGCTCCTCTGGATGTGGGCGGACTCTCGTGCTTCCTCTCGAGTGGAGACGGGTATGTCGGGGAACTTCTTGAGTTGCAGCAAGGGTGTGAAGGACCCTTTGGAAGTTCCAGATGTTAGATGTGATTAGCCTCGAGACGCCTCAGCGGAAATGGGCCTCATCTCGCCTGGAGGGGAGAACCTCCTGGATTTTCTCGAGTTGCGGCAGGTGCTCTCGACTTAAGACGGGTACCTCAGGGACCCGCTCTGGTGGCCTCAGGAAAGGCCAGTCCCCATGCGAGTTGCTCGGGGGCCTCTCGGGATTCCTCTCCCGTCGATGCCGGGGCCTAAGACCTTGTGTGGAGTCGGTGCCGGAACCTGAGGATTCCTCTCCAGTGCTGACATGGATCTTGGGGTACTTCTGGAGTCTCCCCAGGGAGTCAGTCCTCGTCTCGAGTGGGGGCATGCACGTGCGCTTTCCTCCCGAGCTGTAGCAGCAGTGTCACGCTTCCCTTCGCGTGGATCAAGGGATCTGTGGCTTTCCCTCGAGGCTTTCCCACGAGGCTTTCCCACGAGGCTTTCCCACAGGGCTGTCCCACGTGCCACCGTGGTGTGAGTCGATCCTCGGCTTGAAAGTCGAGGCAGTGCAGGGAAAACAGGTTTCCCTGGAATGGACTGAGACATCTGGGGGACTCTGGGAATGGTGGCACGACCCTGGAGTTCCTCTCGCCTTTCCTGTGGAGAGCGCCTCCTCTTGAGATGCGACGGGAACGCCGGGAATTCTTTCCCGACCACGCAGGGAAAGGATCCCTCCTCTCGAGCTAGGAGGCGGAAACGGGGCTCCTCTGGATGTGGGCGGGACTCTCGTGCTTCCTCTCGAGTGGAGACGGGTATGTCGGGGAACTTCTTGAGTTGCAGCAAGGGTGTGAAGGACCCTTTGGAAGTTCCAGAGTGTTAGGTGTGATTAGCCTCGAGACGCCTCAGCGGAAATGGGCCTCATCTCGCCTGGAGGGGAGAACCTCCTGGATTTTCTCGAGTTGCGGCAGGTGCTCTCGACTTACGACGGGGACCTCAGGGACCCGCTCTGGTGGCCTCAGGAAAGGCCAGTCCCCATGCGAGTTGCTCGGGGCCTCTCGGGATTCCTCTCCCGTCGATGCCGGGGCCTAAGACCTTGTGTGGAGTCGGTGCCGGAAACCTGAGGATTCCTCTCCAGTGCTGACATGGATCTTGGGGTACTTCTGGAGTCTCCCCAGGGAGTCAGTCCTCGTCTCGAGTGGGGGCATGCACGTGCGCTTTCCTCCCGAGCTGTAGCAGCAGTGTCACGCTTCCCTTCGCGTGGATCAAGGGATCTGTGGCTTTCCCTCGAGGCTTTCCCACGAGGCTTTCCCACGAGGCTTTCCCACAGGGCTGTCCCACGTGCCACCGTGGTGTGAGTCGATCCTCGGCTTGAAAGTCGAGGCAGTGCAGGGAAAACAGGTTTCCCTGGAATGGACTGAGACATCTGGGGACTCTGGGAATGGTGGCACGACCCTGGAGTTCCTCTCGCCTTTCCTGTGGAGAGCGCCTCCACTTGAGATGCGACGGGAACGCGGGAATTCTTTCCCCGACCACGCAGGGAAAGGATCCCTCTCTCGAGCTAGGAGGCGGAAACGGGGCTCCTCTGGATGTGGGCGGGACTCTCGTGCTTCCTCTCGAGTGGAGACGGGTATGTCGGGGAACTTCTTGAGTTGCAGCAAGGGTGTGAAGGACCCTTTGGAAGTTCCAGATGTTAGATGTGATTAGCCTCGAGACGCCTCAGCGGAAATGGGCCTCATCTCGCCTGGAGGGGAGAACCTCCTGGATTTTCTCGAGTTGCGGCAGGTGCTCTCGACTTACGACGGGGACCTCAGGGACCCGCTCTGGTGGCCTCAGGAAAGGCCAGTCCCCATGCGAGTTGCTCGGGGGCCTCTCGGGATTCCTCTCCCGTCGATGCCGGGGCTAAGACCTTGTGTGGAGTCGGTGCCGGAACCTGAGGATTCCTCTCCAGTGCTGACATGGATCTTGGGGTACTTCTGGAGTCTCCCCAGGGGAGTCAGTCCTCGTCTCGAGTGGGGGCATGCACGTGCGCTTTCCTCCCGAGCTGTAGCAGCAGTGTCACGCTTCCCTTCGCGTGGATCAAGGGATCTGTGGCTTTCCCTCGAGGCTTTCCCAGGAGGCTTTCCCACGAGGCTTTCCCACAGGGCTGTCCCACGTGCCACCGTGGTGTGAGTCGATCCTCGGCTTGAAAGTCGAGGCAGTGCAGGGAAAACAGGTTTCCCTGGAATGGACTGAGACATCTGGGGGACTCTGGGAATGGTGGCACGACCCTGGAGTTCCTCTCGCCTTTCCTGTGGAGAGCGCCTCCTCTTGAGATGCGACGGGAACGCCGGGAATTCTTTCCCGACCACGCAGGGAAAGGATCCCTCCTCTCGAGCTAGGAGGCGGAAACGGGGCTCCTCTGGATGTGGGCGGGACTCTCGTGCTTCCTCTCGAGTGGAGACGGGTATGTCGGGGAACTTCTTGAGTTGCAGCAAGGGTGTGAAGGACCCTTTGGAAGTTCCAGATGTTAGATGTGATTAGCCTCGAGACGCCTCAGCGGAAATGGGCCTCATCTCGCCTGGAGGGGAGAACCTCCTGGATTTTCTCGAGTTGCGGCAGGTGCTCTCGACTTACGACGGGGACCTCAGGGACCCGCTCTGGTGGCCTCAGGAAAGGCCAGTCCCCATGCGAGTTGCTCGGGGCCTCTCGGGATTCCTCTCCCGTCGATGCCGGGGCCTAAGACCTTGTGTGGAGTCGGTGCCGGAACCTGAGGATTCCTCTCCAGTGCTGACATGGATCTTGGGGTACTTCTGGAGTCTCCCCAGGGGAGTCAGTCCTCGTCTCGAGTGGGGGCATGCACGTGCGCTTTCCTCCCGAGCTGTAGCAGCAGTGTCACGCTTCCCTTCGCGTGGATCAAGGGATCTGTGGCTTTCCCTCGAGGCTTTCCCAGGAGGCTTTCCCACGAGGCTTTCCCACAGGGCTGTCCCACGTGCCACCGTGGTGTGAGTCGATCCTCGGCTTGAAAGTCGAGGCAGTGCAGGGAAAACAGGTTTCCCTGGAATGGACTGAGACATCTGGGGACTCTGGGAATGGTGGCACGACCCTGGAGTTCCTCTCGCCTTTCCTGTGGAGAGCGCCTCCTCTTGAGATGCGACGGGAACGCGGGGAATTCTTTCCCCGACCACGCAGGGAAAGGATCCCTCCTCTCGAGCTAGGAGGCGGAAACGGGGCTCCTCTGGATGTGGGCGGGACTCTCGTGCTTCCTCTCGAGTGGAGACGGGTATGTCGGGGAACTTCTTGAGTTGCAGCAAGGGTGTGAAGGACCCTTTGGAAGTTCCAGAGGTTAGATGTGATTAGCCTCGAGACGCCTCAGCGGAAATGGGCCTCATCTCGCCTGGAGGGGAGAACCTCCTGGATTTTCTCGAGTTGCGGCAGGTGCTCTCGACTTACGACGGGGACCTCAGGGACCCGCTCTGGTGGCCTCAGGAAAGGCCAGTCCCCATGCGAGTTGCTCGGGGGCCTCTCGGGATTCCTCTCCCGTCGATGCCGGGGCCTAAGACCTTGTGTGGAGTCGGTGCCGGAACCTGAGGATTCCTCTCCAGTGCTGACATGGATCTTGGGTACTTCTGGAGTCTCCCCAGAGGAGTCAGTCCTCGTCTCGAGTGGGGGCATGCACGTGCGCTTTCCTCCCGAGCTGTAGCAGCAGTGTCGCGCTTCCCTTCGCGTGGATCAAGGGATCTGTGGCTTTCCCTCGAGGCTTTCCCACGAGGCTTTCCCACGAGGCTTTCCCACAGGGCTGTCCCACGTGCCACCGTGGTGTGAGTCGATCCTCGGCTTGAAAGTCGAGGCAGTGCAGGGAAAACAGGTTTCCCTGGAATGGACTGAGACATCTGGGGGACTCTGGGAATGGTGGCACGACCCTGGAGTTCCTCTCGCCTTTCCTGTGGAGAGCGCCTCCACTTGAGATGCGACGGGAACGCGGGGAATTCTTTCCCCACCACGCAGGGAAAGGATCCCTCCTCTCGAGCTATGGAGGCGGAAACGGGGCTCCTCTGGATGTGGGCGGGACTCTCGTGCTTCCTCTCGAGTGGAGACGGGTATGTCGGGGAACTTCTTGAGTTGCAGCAAGGGTGTGAAGGACCCTTTGGAAGTTCCAGATGTTAGATGTGATTAGCCTCGAGACGCCTCAGCGGAAATGGGCCTCATCTCGCCTGGAGGGGAGAACCTCCTGGATTTTCTCGAGTTGCGGCAGGTGCTCTCGACTTACGACGGGGACCTCAGGGACCCGCTCTGGTGGCCTCAGGAAAGGCCAGTCCCCATGCGAGTTGCTCGGGGGCCTCTCGGGATTCCTCTCCCGTCGATGCCGGGGCATAAGACCTTGTGTGGAGTCGGTGCCGGAACCTGAGGATTCCTCTCCAGTGCTGACATGGATCTTGGGGTACTTCTGGAGTCTCCCCAAGGGAGTCAGTCCTCGTCTCGATGTGGGGGCATGCACGTGCGCTTTCCTCACGAGCTGTAGCAGCAGTGTCACGCTTCCGTTTGCGTGGATCAAGGGATCTGTGGCTTTCCCTCGAGGCTTTCCCAGGAGGCTTTCCCACGAGGCTTTCCCACAGGGCTGTCCCACGTGCCACCGTTGTGTGAGTCGATCCTCGGCTTGAAAGTCGAGGCAGTGCAGGGAAAACTGGTTTCCCTGGAATGGACTGAGACATCTGGGGGACTCTGGGAATGGTGGCACGACCCTGGAGTTCCTCTCGCCTTTCCTGTGGAGAGCGCCTCCTCTTGAGATGCGACGGGAACGCCAGGAATATCTTTCCCGACCACGCTATGGAAAGGATCCCTCCTCTGGAACTATGAGGCGGAAACGGGGCTTCTCTGGATGTGGGCGGGACTCTCCGTGCTTCCTCTCGAGTGGAGACGGGTATGTCGAGGAACTTCTTGAGTTGCAGCAAGGGTGTGAAAGACGCTTTGGAAGTTCCAGAGGTTAGGTGTGATTAGTCTCGAGACGCCTCAGCACGAAATGGGCCTCATCTCGCCTGGAAGGGGAGAACCTCCTGGAATTTTCTCGAGTTGCAGGCAGGTGCTCTGGACTTAAGACGGGGACCTCAGGGACCCGCTCTGGTGGCCTCAGGAAAGGCCAGTCCCCATGCGAGTTGCTCGGGGGCCTCTCGGGATTCCTCTCCCTTCAGATGCCTGGGCCTAAGATCTTGTGTGAAGTCGGTGCCTGAACCTGAGGTTTCCTCTCCAGTGCTGACATGGCATCTTGGGGTATTTCTGGAGTCTCCCCAGGGGAGTCAGTCCTCGTCTCGAGTGGGGGCATGCACGTGCGCTTTCCTCCCTAGCTGTAGCAGCAGTGTCACGCTTCCGTCTCGTGGATCAAGGGATCTGTGGCTTTCCCTCGAGGCTTTCCCACGAGGCTTTCCCACGAGGCCTTCCCACAGGGCAGTCCCACGTGCCACCGTGGTGTGAGTCGATCCTCGGCTTGAAAGTCGGAGGCAGTGCAGGGAAAACAGGTTTCCCTGGAATGGACTGAGACATCTGGGGGACTCTGGGAATGGTGGCACGACCCTGGAGTTCCTCTCGCCTTTCCTGTGGAGAGCGCCTCCTCTTGAGATAGCGACGGGAACGCCGGGAATTCTTTCCCCACCACGCAGGGAAAGGATCCCTCCTCTCGAGCTAGGAGGCGTAAACGGAGCTCCTCTGGATGTGGGCGGAACTCTCGTGCTTCCTCTCGAGTGGAGTACGGGTATGTCGGGGAACTTCTTGAGTTGCAGCAAAGGGTGTGAAGGACCCTTTGGAAGTTCCAGATGTTAGATGTGATTAGCCTCCAGACGCCTCAGCGGAAATGGGCCTCATCTCGCCTGGAGGGTAGAACCTCCTGCATTTTCTCGAGTTGCGGCAGGTGCTCTCGACTTAAGACGTTGTACCTCAGGGACCCGCTCTGGAGGCCTCAGGAAAGGCCAGTCCCCTTTCGAGTTGCTCGGGGGCCTCTCGGGATTCCTCTCCCGTCGTTGCCGGGGCCTAAGACCTTGTGTGGAGTGGGTGCCAGAACCTGAGGATTCCTCTCCAGTGCTGACATGGATCTTGGGTTACTTCTGGAGTCTCCCCAGGGGAGTCAGTCCTCGTCTCGAGTGGGGGTATGCACGTGCGATTTCCTCCCGAGCTGTAGCAGCAGTGTCACGCTTCCCTTCGCGTGGATCAAGGATCTGTGGCTTTCCCTCGAGGCTTTCCCACGTGCTTTCCCACGACGCTTTCCCACAGGGCTCTCCCACGTGCCACCGTGGTGTGAGTCGATCCTCGGCTTGAAAGTCGAAACAGTGCAGGGAAAACAGGTTTCCCTGGAATGGACTGAGATATCTGGAGGACTCTGGGAATGGTGGCACGACCCTGGAGTTCCTCTCGCCTTTCCTGTGGAGAGTGCCTCCACTTGAGATGCGACAGGAACGCCGGGAATTCTTTCCCGGCCAGCAGCGAAAGGAACCCTCTCTCGAGCAAGGAGGCGGAAACGGAGCTCCTCTGGATGTGGGCGGAACTCTCGTGCTTCCTCTCGGGTGGAGTCGGGTATGTCGGGGAACTTCTTGAGTTGCAGCAAGGGTGTGAAGGACCCTTTGGAAGTTCCAGAGGGTAGATGTGATTAGCCTCGAGACGCCTCAGCGGAAATGGGCCTCATCTCGCCTGGAGGGTGGAACCTCCTGGATTTGCTCGAGTTGCGGCAGGTGCTCTCGACTTAAGACGTTGTCCTCAGGGACCCGCTCTGGAGGCCTCAGGAAAGGCCAGTCCCCATGCGTGATGCTCGGGGGCCTCTCGGGTTCCTCTCCCGTCGATGCCGGGGCCTAAGACATTGTATGGAGTCGGTGTCGGAACCTGAGGATTCCTCTCCAGTGCTGACATGGATCTTGGGGTACTTCTGGAGTCTCCCCAGGTGAGTCAGTCCTCGTCTCGAGTGGGGGCATGCACATGCGATTTCCTCCCGAGCTGTAGCAGCAGTGTCACGCTTCCCTTCGCGTGGATCAAGGGATCTGTGGCTTTCCCACGAGGCTTTCCCACAGGGCTGTCCCACGTGCCACCGTGGTGTGAGTCGATCCTCGGCTTGAAAGTCGAGGCAGTGCAGGGAAAACAGGTTTCCCTGGAATAGACGGAGACATCTGGGGGACTCTGAGAATGGTGGTACCACTCTGAAGTTCCTCTCGCCTTTCCTGTGGAAAGCGACTCCTCTTGAGATGCGACGGGAACGCCGGGAATTCTGTCCCGACCACGCAGGGAAAGGATCCCTCCTCTCGAGCTAGGAGGCGGAAGCGGGACTGCTCTGGATGTGGGTGGGACTCTCGTGCTTCCTCTCGAGTGGCGACGGGTATGTCGGGGAACTTCTTGAGTTGCAGCAAGGGTGTGAAGGAACCTTTGGAAGTTCTAGAGTTTAGGTGTGATTAGCCTCGAGACACCTCAGCGGAAATGGGCCTCATCTCGCCTGGAGGGGAGAACCTCCTGGATATTCTCGGAGTTGCGGCAGGTGCTCTCGACTAACGACGGGGACCTCAGGGACCCGCTCTGGTCGCCTCAGGAAAGGCCAGTCCCCATGCGAGTTGCTCGGGGGCCTCTTCGGATTCCTCTCCCGTTAATGCCGGGGCCTAAGACCTTGTGTGGAGTCGGTGCTGGAAACTGAGGATTCCTCTGCAGTGCCGACATGTATCTTGGTGAACTCCTGGAGTCTCCCCAGTGGAGTCAGTCCTCGTCTCGAGTGGGGGCATGCACGTGAGCTTTCCTCCCGAGCTGTAGCAGCAGTGTCACGCTTCCCTTCGCGTGGATCAAGGTTACTGTGGCTTTCCCAAGAGGCTTTCCCACAGGGCTGTCCCACGTGCCACCGTGGTGTGTCTCGATCCTCCGCTTGAAAGTCGAGGCAGTGCAGGGAAAACAGGTTTCCCTGGAATAGACTGAGACATCTTGGGGACTCAGGGAATGGTGGCACGACCCTGGAGTTCCTCTCGCCTTTCCTGTCGA
This sequence comes from Capra hircus, assembly GCF_001704415.2. Classification (NCBI taxonomy): domain Eukaryota; kingdom Metazoa; phylum Chordata; class Mammalia; order Artiodactyla; family Bovidae; genus Capra; species Capra hircus. The sequence continues at coordinate 22,256 of NW_017197150.1, forward strand.
GAGCGCCTCCACTTGAGATGCGACGGGAACGCGGGGAATTCTTTCCCCACCACCCAGGGAAAGGATCCCTACTCTCGAGCTATGAGGCGGAAACGGGGCTACTCTGGATGTGGGCGGGACTCTCGTGCTTCCTCTCCAGTGGAGAAGGGTATGTCGGGGAACTTCTTGAGTTGCAGCAAGGGTGTGAAGGACCCTTTGGAATTTCCCGATGTTAGATGTGATTAGCCTCGAGACGCCTCAGCGGAAATGGGCCTCATCTCGCCTGGAGGGGAGAAACTCCTGGATTTTCTCGAGTTGCAGCAGGTGCTCTCGATTTACGACAGGAACCTCAGGGACCCGCTCTGGTGGCCTCAGGAAAGGCCAGACCCCATGCGAGTTGCTCGGGGGCCTCTCGGTATTCCTCTCTCGTCGATGCCGGGGAATAAGACCTTGTGTGGAGTCGGTGCCGGAACCTGAGGATTCCTCTCCAGTGCTGACATGGATGTTGGGGAACTTCTGGAGTCTCCCCAGGTGAGTCAGTCATCGACTCTAGTGGGGGCATGAACGTGCGCTTTCCTCCCGAGCTGCAGCAGCAGTGTCATGCTTCCCTTCGATACATCAAGTTATATGTGGCTTTCCCTCGAGGCTTTCCCACGAGGCTTTCCCACGAGGCTTTCCCACAGGGCTGTCCCACGTGCCACCGTGGTGTGAGTCAATCCTCGGCTTGAAAGTCGAGGCAGTGCAGTGAAAACAGGTTTCCTGGAATGGACTGAGACATCTGGGGGACTCTGGGAATGGTGGCACGACCCTGGAGTTCCTCTCGCCTTTCCTGTGGAGAGCGCCTCCTCTTGAGATGCGACGGGAACGCGGGGAATTCTTTCCCCACCACGCAGGGAAAGGATCCCTCCTCTCGAACTAGGAGGCGGAAACGGGGCTCCTCTGGATGTGGGCGGGACTCTCGTGCTTCCTCTCGAGTGGAGACGTGTATGTCGGGGAACTTCTTGAGTTGCAGCAAGGGTGTGAAGGACCCTTTGGAAGTTCCAGATGTTAGATGTGTTTAGCTTCAAGACGCCTCAGCGGAAATGGGCCTCATCTCGCCTGGAGGGGAGAACCTCCTGGATTTTTTCGAGTTGCGGCAGGTGCTCTCGACTTACGACGGGGACCTCAGGGACCCGTTCTGGTGGCCTCAGGAAAGGCCAGTCCCCATGCGAGTTGCTCGCAGGCCTCTCGGGTTTCCTCTCCCGTCAATGCCGGGGCCTAAGACCTTGTGAGGAGTCAGTTCCGGAACCTGAGGATTCCTCTCCAGTGCTGACATGGATATTGGGGTACTTCTGGAGTCTACCCAGGGGAGTCAGTCCTCGTCTCGAGTGGGGGCATGAAAGTGCGCTTTCCTCCCGAGCTGTAGCAGCACTGTCGCGCTTCCCTTCGCTTGGATAAGGTGATCTGTGGCTTTTCCTCGAGGCTTTCCCAGGAGGCTTTCCCACGAGGCTTTCCCACAGGGCTGTCCCACGTGCCACCGTGGTGTGAGTCGATCCTCGGCTTGAAAGTCGAGGCAGTGCAGGGAAAACAGGTTTCCCTGGAATGGACTGAGACATCTGGGGACTCTGGGAATGGTGGCACGACCCTGGAGTTCCTCTCGCCTTTCCTGTGGAGAGCGCCTCCTCTTGAGATGCGACGGGAACGCCGGGAATTCTTTCCCGACCACGAAGGGAAAGGATCCCTCCTCTCGAGCTAGGAGGCGGAAACGGGGCTCCTCTGGATGTGGCGGGACTCTCGTGCTTCCTCTCGAGTGGAGACGGGTATGTCGGGAACTTCTTGAGTTGCAGCAAGGGTGTGAAGGACCTTTGGAAGTTCCAGAGGTTAGGTGTGATTAGCCTCGAGACGCCTCAGCGGAAATGGGCCTCATCTCGCCTGGAGGGGAGAACCTCCTGGATTTTCTCGAGTTGCGGCAGGTGCTCTCGACTTACGACGGGGACCTCAGGGACCCGCTCTGGTGGCCTCAGGAAAGGCCAGTCCCCATGCGAGTTGCTCGGGGGCCTCTCGGGATTCCTCTCCCGTCGATGCCGGGGCCTAAGATCCTTGTGTGGAGTCGGTGCCGGAACCTGAGGATTCCTCTCCAGTGCTGACATGGATCTTGGGGTACTTCTGGAGTCTCCCCAGGGGAGTCAGTCCTCGTCTCGAGTGGGGCATGCACGTGCGCTTTCCTCCCGAGCTGTAGCAGCAGTGTCACGCTTCCCGTTCGCGTGGATCAAGGGATCTGTGGCTTTCCCTCGAGGCTTTCCCACGAGGCTTTCCCACGAGGCTTTCCCACAGGGCTGTCCCACGTGCCACCGTGGTGTGAGTCGATCCTCGGCTTGAAAGTCGAGGCAGTGCAGGGAAAACAGGTTTCCCTGGAATGGACTGAGACATCTGGGGGACTCTGGGAATGGTGGCACGACCCTGGAGTTCCTCTCGCCTTTCCTGTGGAGAGCGCCTCCTCTTGAGATGCGACGGGAACGCCGGGGAATTCTTTCCCGACCACGCAGGGAAAGGATCCCTCCTCTCGAGCTAGGAGGCGGAAACGGGCTCCTCTGGATGTGGGCGGACTCTCGTGCTTCCTCTCGAGTGGAGACGGGTATGTCGGGGAACTTCTTGAGTTGCAGCAAGGGTGTGAAGGACCCTTTGGAAGTTCCAGATGTTAGATGTGATTAGCCTCCAGACGCCTCAGCGGAAATGGGCCTCATCTCGCCTGGAGGGGAGAACCTCCTGGATTTTCTCGAGTTGCGGCAGGTGCTCTCGACTTAAGACGGGGACCTCAGGGACCCGCTCTGGTGGCCTCAGGAAAGGCCAGTCCCCATGCGAGTTGCTCGGGGGCCTCTCGGGATTCCTCTCCCGTCGATTGCCGGGGCCTAAGACCTTGTGTGGAGTCGGGTGCCGGAACCTGAGGATTCCTCTCCAGTGCTGACATGGATCTTGGGTACTTCTGGAGTCTCCCCAGGGGAGTCAGTCCTCGTCTCGAGTGGGGGCATGCACGTGCGCATTTCCTCCCGAGCTGTAGCAGCAGTGTCACGCTTCCCTTCGCGTGGATCAAGGATCTGTGGCTTTCCCTCGAGGCTTTCCCACGAGGCTTTCCCACGAGGCTTTCCCACAGGGCTGCTCCCACGTGCCACCGTGGTGTGAGTCGATCCTCGGCTTGAAAGTCGAAGGCAGTGCAGGGAAAACAGGTTTCCCTGGAATGGACTGAGATATCTGGGGACTCTGGGAATGGTGGCACGACCCTGGAGTTCCTCTCGCCTTTCCTGTGGAGAGCGCCTCCTCTTGAGATGCGACAGGAACGCCGGGAATTCTTTCCCGACCACGCAGGGAAAGGATCCCTCCTCTCGAGCTAGGAGGCGGAAACGGAGCTCCTCTGGATGTGGGCGGAACTCTCGTGCTTCCTCTCGGAGTGGAGTCGGGTATGTCGGGGAACTTCTTGAGTTGCAGCAAGGGTGTGAAGGACCCTTTGGAAGTTCCAGAGGTTAGATGTGATTAGCCTCGAGACGCCTCAGCGGAAATGGGCCTCATCTCGCCTGGAGGGGAGAACCTCCTGGATTTTCTCGAGTTGCGGCAGGTGCTCTCGACTTAAGACGGGACCTCAGGGACCCGCTCTGGTGGCCTCAGGAAAGGCCAGTCCCCATGCGAGATTGCTCGGGGGCCTCTCGGGATTCCTCTCCCGTCGATGCCGGGGCCTAAGACCTTGTGTGGAGTCGGTGCTCGGAACCTGAGGATTCCTCTCCAGTGCTGACATGGATCTTGGGGTACTTCTGGAGTCTCCCCAGGGGAGTCAGTCCTCGTCTCGAGTGGGGGCATGCACGTGCGCTTTCCTCCGAGCTGTAGCAGCAGTGTCACGCTTCCCTTCGCGTGGATCAAGGGATCTGTGGCTTTCCCACGAGAGGCTTTCCCACAGGGCTGTCCCACGTGCCACCGTGGTGTGAGTCGATCCTCGGCTTGAAAGTCGAGGCAGTGCAGGGAAAACAGGTTTCCCTGGAATGGACTGAGACATCTGGGGGACTCTGGGAATGGTGGCACGACCCTGGAGTTCCTCTCGCCTTTCCTGTGGAGAGCGCCTCCTCTTGAGATGCGACGGGAACGCCGGGAATTCTTTCCCGACCACGCAGGGAAAGGATCCCTCCGTCTCGAGCTAGGAGGCGGAAACGGGGCTCCTCTGGATGTGGGCGGGACTCTCGTGCTTCCTCTCGAGTGGAGACGGGTATGTCGGGGAACTTCTTGAGTTGCAGCAAGGGTGTGAAGGACCCTTTGGAAGTTCCAGATGTTAGGATGTGATTAGCCTCGAGACACCTCAGCGGAAATGGGCCTCATCTCGCCTGGAGGGGAGAACCTCCTGGATTTTCTCGAGTTGCGGCAGGTGCTCTCGACTTACGACGGGGACCTCAGGGACCCGCTCTGGTGGCCTCAGGAAAGGCCAGTCCCCATGCGAGTTGCTCGGGGGCCTCTCGGGATTCCTCTCCCGTCGATGCCGGGGCCTAAGATCTTGTGTGGAGTCGGTGCCGGAACCTGAGGCATTCCTCTCCAGTGCTGACATGGATCTTGGGGTACTTCTGGAGTCTCCCCAGTGGAGTCAGTCCTCGTCTCGAGTGGGGGCATGCACGTGCGCTTTCCTCCTGAGCTGTAGCAGCAGTGTCACGCTTCCCTTCGCGTGGATCAAGGGATCTGTGGCTTTCCCTCGAGGCTTTCCCACCCACGAGGCTTTCCCACAGGGCTGTCCCACGTGCCACCGTGGTGTGAGTCGATCCTCCGGCTTGAAAGTCGAGGCAGTGCAGGGAAAACAGGTTTCCCTGGAATGGACTGAGACATCTTGGGGGACTCTGGGAATGGTGGCACGACCCTGGAGTTCCTCTCGCCTTTCCTGTGGAGAGCGCCTCCTCTTGAGATGCGACGGGAACGCCGGGAATTCTTTCCCGACCACGCAGGGAAAGGATCCCTCCTCTCGAGCTAGGAGGCGGAAACGGGGCTCCTCTGGATGTGGGCGGACTCTCGTGCTTCCTCTCGAGTGGAGACGGGTATGTCGGGGAACTTCTTGAGTTGCAGCAAGGGTGTGAAGGACCCTTTGGAAGTTCCCAGATGTTAGATGTGATTAGCCTCGAGACGCCTCAGCGGAAATGGGCCTCATCTCGCCTGGAGGGGAGAACTCCTGGATTTTCTCGAGTTGCGGCAGGTGCTCTCGACTTACGACAGGGAACCTCAGGGACCCGCTCTGGTGGCCTCAGGAAAGGCCAGTCCCCATGCGAGTTGCTCGGGGGCCTCTCGGGTATTCCTCTCCCGTCGATGCCGGGGCTAAGACCTTGTGTGGAGTCGGTGCCGGAACCTGAGGATTCCTCTCCAGTGCTGACATGGATCTTGGGGTAACTTCTGGAGTCTCCCCAGGGGAGTCAGTCCTCGACTCGAGTGGGGGCATGCACGTGCGCTTTCCTCCCGAGCTGTCAGCAGCAGTGTCATGCTTCCCTTCGATACGATCAAGTTATCATGTGGCTTTCCCTCGAGGCTTTCCCACGAGGCTTTCCCACGAGGCTTTCCCACAGGGCTGTCCCACGTGCCACCGTGGTGTGAGTCGAATCCTCGGCTTGAAAGTCGAGGCAGTGCAGGGAAAACAGGTTTCCCTGGAATGGACTGAGACATCTGGGGGACTCTGGGAATGGTGGCACGACCCTGGAGTTCCTCTCGCCTTTCCTGTGGAGAGCGCCTCCTCTTGAGATGCGACGGGAACGCCGGGAATTCTTTCCCCACCACGCAGGGAAAGGATCCCTCCTCTCGAGCTAGGAGGCGGAAACGGGGCTCCTCTGGATGTGGGCGGGACTCTCGTGCTTCCTCTCGAGTGGAGACGTGGTATGTCGGGGAACTTCTTGAGTTGCAGCAAGGGTGTGAAGGACCCTTTGGAAGTTCCAGATGTTAGATGTGATTAGCCTCGAGACGCCTCAGCGGAAATGGGCCTCATCTCGCCTGGAGGGGAGAACCTCCTGGATTTTCTCGAGTTGCGGCAGGTGCTCTCGACTTACGACGGGGACCTCAGGGACCCGCTCTGGTGGCCTCAGGAAAGGCCAGTCCCCATGCGAGTTGCTCGGGGGCCTCTCGGGATTCCTCTCCCGTCGATGCCGGGGCCTAAGATCCTTGTGTGGAGTCAGTGCCGGAACCTGAGGATTCCTCTCCAGTGCTGACATGGATCTTGGGTACTTCTGGAGTCTACCCAGGGGAGTCAGTCCTCGTCTCGAGTGGGGACATGCACGTGCGCTTTCCTCCCGAAGCTGTAGCAGCAGTGTCAGCGCTTCCCTTTCGCTGTGGATCAAGGGATCTGTGGCTTTCCCTCGAGGCTTTCCCACGAGGCTTTCCCACGAGGCTTTCCCACAGGGCTGTCCCACGTGCCACCGTGGTGTGAGTCGATCCTCGGCTTGAAAGTCGAGGCAGTGCAGGGAAAACAGGTTTCCCTGGAATGGACTGAGACATCTGGGGGACTCTGGGAATGGTGGCACGACCCTGGAGTTCCTCTCGCCTTTCCTGTGGAGAGCGCCTCCTCTTGAGATGCGACCGGAAACGCCGGGAATTCTTTCCCGACCACGCAGGGAAAGGATCCCTCCTCTCGAGCTAGGAGGCGGAAACGGGGCTCCTCTGGATGTGGCGCGGAACTCTCGTGCTTGCCTCTCGAGTGGAGACGGGTATGTCGGGGAACTTCTTGAGTTGCCAGCAAGGGTGTGAAGGACCCTTTGGAAGTTCCAGAGGTTAGGTGTGATTAGCCTCGAGACGCCTCAGCGAAATGGGCCTCATCTCGCCTGGAGGGGAGAACCTCCTGGATTTTCTCGAGTTTCGGCAGGTGCTCTCGACTTAACGACGGGACCTCAGGGACCCGCTCTTGGTGGCCTCAGGAAAGGCCAGTCCCCATGCGAGTTGCTTGAGGGCCTCTCGGGATTCCTCTCCCTTCGATGCCGGGGCCTAAGACCTTGTGTGGAGTCGGTGCCGAAACCTGAGGATTCCTCTCCAGTGCTGACATGGATCTTGGAGGTACTTCTGGAGTCTCCCCAGAGGAGTCAGTCCTCGTCTCGAGTGGGGGCATGCACGTGGCTTTCCTCCGAGCTGTAGCAGCAGGGTCGCGCTTCCCTTCGCGTGCGATCAAGGGATCTGTAGGCTTTCCCTCGAGGCTTTCCCACGAGGCTTTCCCACGAGGCTTTCCCACAGGGCTGTCCCACGTGCCACCGTGGTGTGAGTCGATCCTCGGCTTGAAAGTCGAGGCAGTGCAGGGAAAACAGGTTTCACTGGAATGGACTGAGACATCTGGGGGACTCTGGGAATGGTGGCACGACCCTGGAGTTCCTCTCGCCTTTCCTGTCGGAGAGCGCCTCCTCTTGAGATGCGACGGGAACGCTGGGAATTCTTTCCTCACCACGCAGGAAAGGATCCCTACTCTCGAGCTATGAGAGCCGAAACGGGGCTCCTCTGGATGTGGCGGGACTCTCGTGCTTCCTCTCGAGTGGAGACGGGTATGTCGGGGAACTTCTTGAGTTGCAGCCAAGGGTGTGAAGGACCCTTTGGAAGTTCCAGATGTTAAGATGTGATTAGCCTCGAGACGCCTCAGCGGAAATGGGCCTCATCTCGCCTGGAGGGGAGAACCTCCTGGATTTTTCTCGAGTTGCCAGGTGTTCTCGACTTACGACGGGGACCTCAGGGACCCGCTCTGGTGGCCTCAGGAAAGGCCAGTCCCCATGCGAGTTGCTCGGGGGCCTCTCGGATTCCTCTCCCGTCGATGCCCGGGGAACTAAGACTTGTGTGGAGTCGGTGCCGGAACCTGAGGATTCCTCTCCAGTGCTGACATGGATCTTGGGGTACTTCTGGAGTCTCCCCAGGGAGTCAGTCCTCAGTCTCGTGTGGGGGCATGCACGTGCGCTTTCCTCCACCGAGCTGTAGTCAGCAGTGTAACGCTTCCCGTTCGCGTGGATCAAGGGATCTGTGGCTTTCCCTCGAGGCTTTCCCACGAGGCTTTCCCACGAGGCTTTCCCACAGGGCTGTCTCACGTGCCACCGTTGTATGAGCCGATCCTCGCTTGAAAGTCGAGGCAGTGCAGGGCAAACTGGTTTCCTGGCTTGGACTGAGAATCTGGGGGACTCTGGGAATGGTGCCACGACCCTGGAGTTCCTCTCGCCTTTCCTGTGGAGAGCGCCTCCCTCTT
>NW_017197151.1:0-20034 GCF_001704415.2 Capra hircus
CACCTGCCGCAACTCGAGAAAAATCCAGGAGGTTCTCCTCTCCTGGCAAGATGAGGCCCATTTCCGATGAGGGGTCTCGAGGCTAATCACACCTAAACTCTGGAACTTCCAAAGGGTCCTTCACACCCTTGCTGCAACTCAAGAAGTTCCCCAACATGCCCGTCTCACTCGACAGGAAGCACGAGAGTCCCGCCCACATCCAGAGGAGACCCGTTTCCGCCTCCTAGCTAGAGAGGAGGGATACTTTCCCTGCGTGGTCGGGAAAGAATTCCTGGCGTTCCCGTCGCATCTCAAGAGGAGGCGCTCTCCCACAGGAAAGGCGAGAGGAACTCCAGGGTCGTGCCACCATTCCAGAGTCCCCCAGATGTCTCAGTCCATTCCAGGGAAACCTGTTTTCCCTGCACTGCCTCGACTTTCAAGCCAAGGATCGACTCACACCACGGTGGCACGTGGGACAGCCATGTGGGAAAGCCTTATGGGAAAGCCTCGTGAGGAAGCCTCGAGGGAAAGCCACTGATCCCTTGATCCACGCGATGGGAGCATGACACCGCTGCTACACCTCGGGAGGAAAGCGCAGGTGCATGCCCCCACTCGGAACGAGGACTGACTCCCCTGGGGAGACTCCAGAAGTACCCCAAGATCCATGTCAGCACTGGAGAGGAAACCTCAGGTTCTGGCACTGACTCCACACAAGGACTTAGGCCCCGGCATCGACGGGAGAGGAATCCCGAGAGGCCCGAGCAACTCCAATGGTGACTGGCCTTTCCTGAGGCCCCAGAGCGGGTCCCTGAGATCCCCGTCGTAAGTCGAGAGCACCTGCCCTAACTCGAGAAAATCCAGGAGGTTCTCCCCTCCAGGCGAGATGAGGCCCATTTCTACTGAGGCGTCTCCAGGCTAATCACACCTAACCTCTGTAACTTACAAAGGGTCCTTCACATCCTTGCTGCAACTCAAGAAGTTCCCCGACATACCCGACTCCTCTCGAAGGAAGCACGAGAGTCCCGCCCACATCAAGAGGAGCCCCGTTTCCGCCTGATAGCTCGAGAGCAGGGATACCTTCCCTGCGTGGTCGGGAAAGAGTTCCCGGCGTTCCCGTCGCATCTCAAGAGGAGGTGCTCTCCACAGGAAAGGCGAGATGGAACTCCAGGGTCGTGCCACCATTCCCAGAGTCCCCCAGATGTCTCAGTCCATTACAGGGAAAGCTATTTTCCCTGCAATGAATCGACTTTCAAGCCTAGGATCGACTGACACCACCAGTGACACGAGGGACAGACCTGTGGGCAAGCCTCGTGGGAAAGCCTCGAGGGAAAGCCAGAGATCCCTTGATTCACGGAAGGGAAGCGAGACACTGCTGCTACAGCTCGGGAGGAAAGCACACGTGCATGCCCCCACTCGAGACGAGGACTGACTCCCCTGGGGAGACTTCAGAATTATCCCAAGATCCATGTCAGCACTGCAGAGGAAACCTCTGGTTCCGGCACCGACTCCACACAAGGTCTTAGACCCCGGCATCGACGGGAGAGGAATCCCGAGAGGCCCCGAGCAACTCGCATGGGGACTGGCCTTTCCTGAGGCCCCCAGAGCGGGTGTTTGAGGTCCCCGTCGTAAGTCGAGAGCAACTGCCCTATCTCGAGAAAATCCAGGAGGTTCTCCCTCCAGGCGAGATGAGGCCCATTTCTGCTGAGGCGTCTCGAGGCTAATCACACCTAATCTCTGGAACTTCCAAACGGTGCTTCACACCCTGGCTGCAACTCAAGAAGTTCCCCGACATACCGTCCGCACTCGAGAGGAAGCACGAGAGTCCCGCCCACATCCAGAGGTGCCCCGTTTCTGCCTACTAACTCGAGAGGAGGGATCCTTTCCCTGCGTGGTCGGGAAAGTTTTCCCGGCGTTCCCGTCGCATCTCAAGAGGAGGCGCTCTCCACAGGAAAGGCGAGAGGAACTCCAGATTCGTGCCACATTCCCAGAGTCCCCCAGATGTCTCAGTCCATTCCAGGGAAACCTGTTTTCCCTGCACTGCCTCAACTTTCAAGCCGAGGATCGACTCACACCACGGTGTCACGCGGGACAGCCCTGTGGGAAAGCCTCGTGGGAAAGCCTCGAGCGAAAGCGACAGATCCCTTGATCCACGAGAAGGGAAGCGTGACCCTCCTGCTACAGCTCGGGAGGAAAGCGAACGTGCATGCCCCCACTCCAGACGAGGACTGACGCCCCTGGGGAGACTCCAGAAGTCCCCGAAGATCCATGTCGGCACTGGAGAGGAAACCTCAGGTTCCGGTACCGACTCCACACAAGGTCTTAGGCCCTGGCATCAAAGGGAGAGGAAACCCCAGAGGCCCCCGAGCAACTCGCATGGGGACAGGCCTTTCCTGAGGCCACCAGAGTGGGTCCCTGAGGTCCCTGTCGTAAGTCGAGAGCACCTGCCGCAACTCGAGAAAATCCAGGAGGTTCTCCCCTCCTGGCGAGATAAGGCCCATTTCCGCTGAGGCGTCTAGAGGCTAATCACGTCTAACCTCTGGAACTTCCAAAGGGCCCTTCACACCCTTGCTGCAACTCAAGAAGTTCCCCGACATACCCGTCTCCACTCAAGAAGAAGCACGAGAGTCCCGGCCACATCCAGATGAGCCCTGTTTCTGTCTCCTAGCTCGAGAAGAGATATCCTTTCCCTGCGTCGTCGGGAAAGAATTCCCGGTGTCCGTCGTATCTCAAGAGGAGGCGCTGTCCACAGGAAAGGCGAGAGGAACTCCAGGGTCGTGCCACCATTCCTAGAGTCCCCCAGATATCTCAGTGCATTCCAGGGAAGCCTTTTTCCCCAGCACTGCGTCGTCTTTCAAACCGAGGATCAACTGACACCACGGTGGCACGTGGGACATCACTGTGGGAAAGCCTCGTGGGAAAACCTGGTGGGAAAGCGTCGTGGAAAGCCTCGAGGGAAAGCCACAGATCCCTTGATCCTCGTGAAGGGAAGCTCAACACTGCTGCTACAGCTCGGAGGAAAGTGCACGTGCATGCCCCCACTCGAGACGAGGACTGACTCCCCTGGGGAGACTCCAAAAGTGCCCCAAGATACATGTCAGCAATGGAGAGGAATCCTCAGGTTTTGGCACAGACTCCACACAAGGTCTTAGGTCCCGGCATCGACGGGAGAGGAATCCCGAGAGGCCCATGAGCAACACGCATGGGGACTGGCCTTTCCTGAGGCCACCAGAGCGGGTCCCTGAGGTCCCTGTCGTAAGTCGAGAGCACCTGCCGCAACTCGAGAAAATCCAGGAGGTTCTCCTCTCCTGGCGAGATAAGGCCCATTTCCGCTGAGGCGTCTCGAGGCTAATCACATCTAACCTCTGGAACTTCCAAAGGGCCCTTCACACCCTTGCTGCAACTCAAGAATTTCCCAGACATACCCGTCTCCACTCGAGAGGAAGCACGAGAGTCCCGACCACATCCAGAGGAGCCCCGTTTCGGCCTCCTAGCTCGAGAGGAGGGATCCTTTCCGTGTGTTGTCGGGAAAGAATTCCCGAAGTTCCCGTCGCATCTCAAGAGGAGGTGCTCTCCACAGGAAAGGCGAGAGGAACTCCAGGGTCGTGCCACCATTCCCAGAGTCCCCCAGATGTCTCAGTCCATTCTCGGGAAACCTTTTTCCCTGCACTGCCTCGACTTTCAAGCCGAGGATCGACTCACAGCACGGTGGAACGTGGGACAGCCCTGTGGGAAAGCCTCGTTGGAAAGCCTCGTGGGAAAGCCTCGAGTGATAACCACAGATCCCTTGATCCATGCGAAGGGAAGCGTGACACTGCTGCTACAGCTCGGGAGGAAAGCGCACGTACATGCCCCCACTCGAGCCGAGGTCTGACGCCCCTGGCGAGACTCCAGACGTCCCCGAAGATCCATGTCGGCACTGGAGAGGAATCCTCAGGTTCCGGCACTGACTCCACACAAGGTCTTAGGCCCCGGTATCGACGGGAGAGGAATCCCGAGAGGCCCCCGAGCAACTCGCATGGGACTGGCCTTTCCTGAGGCCACCAGAGCGGGTCCCTGAGGTCCCCGTCGTAAGACGAGATAACCTGCCGCAACTCGAGAAAATCCAGGAGGTTCTCCCCTCCAGGCGAGATGAGGCCCATTTCCGCTGAGGCGTACCGAGGCTAATCACATCTAAAATCTGGAATTTCTAAAGGGTCCTTCACACCCTTGCTGCAACTCAAGAAGTTCCCCGACATACCCGTCTCCACTCGAAAGGAAGCACGAGAGTCCCGCTCACATCCAGAAGAGCCCCGCTTCCGCCTCCTAGCTCGAGAGGAGGGACCCTTTCCCTGCGTGGTTGGGAAAGAATTCCTGGCGTTCCCGTCGCATCTCAAGAGGAGGCGCTCTCCACAGGAAAGGCGAGAGGAACTGCAGGGTGGTTCCACCATATCCTGAGTCCCCAAGATGTCTCAGTCCATTCCAGGGAAACCTGTTTTCCCTGCACTGCCTCGACTTTCAAGCCACGGATCGACTCACACCACGGTGGCACGTGGGACAGCCCTGTGGGAAGCCTCGTGGGAAAGCCTCGAGGGAAAGCCTCGTGGGAAAGCCTCGAGGGAAAGCCACAGTTGCTTTAATCAGCACGAAGGGAAGTGTGACACTGCTGCTACAGCTCGGGAGGAAAGCGCACGTGCATGCCCCCACTCGAGACGAGGACTGACTCCCCTGGGGAGACTCCAGAAGTACCCCAAGATCCACGTCAGCACTGGAGAGGAATCCTCACGTTCCGGCACCGACTCCAAACAAGGTCTTAGGCCCCGGCATCGACGGGAGAGGAATCCCGAGGGGCCCCGAGTAACTAGCATGGGGACTGGCCTTTCCTGAGGCCATCAGAGCGGGTCCCTGGGGTCCCCGTCATAAGTCGAGAGCACCTGCCGCAACTCGAGAAAATCCAGGAGGTTCTCCCCTCCAGGCGAGATGGGGCCCATTTCCTCTGAGGCGTCCCAGGCTAATCACACCTAATCTCTGGAACTTTCAAAACGTCCTTCACATCCTTGCTGCAACTCAAGAAGTTCCCCGACATACCCGTCTCCACTCGAGAGGAAGCACGAGAGTCCCGCCCACATCCAGAGGAGCCCCGTTACCGCCACATAGCTCGAGAGGAGGGATCCTTTCCCTGCGTGGTCGGGAAAGAATTCTCGGCATTCCCGTCTCATCTCAAGAGGGGGCGCTTTACACAGGAAAGGCGTGAGGAACTCCAGGGTCGTTCCACCATTCCCAGAGTACCCCAGATGTCTCAGGCCATTCCAGGGAAACCTGTTTTTCCTGCACTGCCTCGACTTTCAAGCCGAGGATCGTCTCACACGATGGTGGCACCTGGGACAGCCCTGTGGGAAAGACTCGTTGGAAAGTCTCATGGGAAAGCCTCGAAGGAAAGCCACAGATCCCTTGATCCACGTGAAGGGGAGCGAGACACTGCTGATACAGCTTGGGAGGAAAGCGCACGTGCATGCCCCCACTCGAGACGAAGACTGACTCCCCTGGGGAGACTCCAGAAGTACCCCAAGATCCATGTCAGCACTGGAGAGGAATCCTCAGGTTCCGGCACCGACTCCAAACAAGGTCTTAGGCCCGGGCATCGACGGGAGAGGAATCCCGAGATGCCGCCGTGCAACTCGCATGGGGACTGGCCTTTCCTGAGGCCACCATAGAGGGTACCTGGGGTCCCCGTCGTAAGTCGAGAGCACCTGCCGCAACTCGAGAAAATCCAGGAGGTTCTCCCTTCCAGGCGTGATGAGGCCTATTTCCGCTGAGGCGTCTCGAGGCTAATCACTACTAACCTATGGAATTTCCAAAGTGTCCTTCACACCATTGCTGCAACTCAAGAAGTTCCCCGACATACCCGTCTCCACTCGAGAGGAAGCACGAGAGTCCCACTACATCCAGTGGAGCCTCGTTTCCGCCTCATGGCTCGAGAGGAGCGATCCTTTCACTGCGTGGTCGGGAAAGAATTCCCGGCATTCCCCTCGCATCTCAAGAGGAGGCGCTCTCCACAGGAAAGGCGAGAGGAACTCCAGGGTCGTGCCACCTTTCCCAGATCCCCCAGATGTCTCAGTCCATTCCACGGAAGCCTGTTTTCCCAGCACTGCCTCAACATTCAAGACGAGGATTGACTGACACCACGGTGGCACGTGGGACATCACTGTGGGAAAGCGTCGTGAGAAAGCCTGGTGGGAAAGCGTCGTGGGAAAGCCTCGTGGAAACCTCGAGGGAAAGCCACTGATCCTAGGATACACGGGAAGGGAAGCGTGAAACTGCTGCTACAGCTCGGGAGGAAAGCGCACGTGCATGCCCCCACTCGAGACGAGGACTGACTCCCCTGGGGAGAATCCAGAAGTACCCCAAGATCCATGTCAGAACTGGAGAGGAATTCTCAGTTTCCGACACCGACTCCACACAAGGTCTTAGGCCCCGGCATCGATGGGAGAGGAATCCTGAGAGGCTCCCGAGCAAATCGCATGGGGACTGGTTTTTCCTGAGGCCACCAGAGCGGGTCCCTGAGGTCCCCGTAGTAATTCGAGAGCACCTGCCGCAACTTGAGTAAATCCAGGAGGTTCTCCCTTCTTGGCGAGATGAGGCCCTTTTCAACTGAGTTGTCTCAAGGCTAATCACACCTAACCTCTCGAACTTCCAAAGGGTCCATCACACCCTTTCTGCAATTCAAGAAAATACCCAACATACCAGTTTCCACTCGAGAGGTAGAACGAGAGTCCCGCCCACATCCAGAGGAGTCCCGTTTCCGACTCCTAGCTCGAGAGGAGGGATCCTTTCCCTGCGTGGTCGGGAAAGAATTCCCGGCGTTCCCGTCAAATCTCAAGACGGGGTGCTCTCCACAGGAAAGGCGAGAGGAACTCCAGGGTCGTGCCACCATTCCCAGAGTCCCACAGATATCTTAGTCCATTCCAGGGAAAACTGTTTTCCCTGCACTGCCTCGACTTTCAAGAAGAGGATCGACTCACACCATGGTGGAAGGTGGGACAGTCCTGTGGGAAAGCCTCGTGGGAAAGCCTCGAGGGAAAGCCACAGATCCCTTGATCCACGAGAAGGGAAGCGTGACACTGCTGCAACAGCTAGGGAGGAAAGGGCACGTGCATTCCCCCACTCGAGACGAGGACTGACGCCCCTGGGGAGACTCCAGAAGTCCCCGAAAATCCATGTCGGCACTGCAGAGGAATCCTCAGGTTCCGGCACCGACTCCACACAAGGTCTTAGGCCCCGGCATCGAAGGGAGGGGAATCCCGAGAGGCCCCCTAGCAACTCGCATGGGGACTGAAGTTTCCTGAGGCCACCAGAGCGGGTCCCTGAGGTCCCTGTCGTAAGTCGAGAGCACCTGCCGCAACTCGAGAAAATCCAGGAGGTTCTACCCACCAGGCGAGATGAGGCCCATTTCCCCTGAGGCGTCTCCAGGCTAATCACACCTAACCTCTGGAACTTCCAAAGGGTCCTTCACACCCTTGCTGCAACTCAAGAAGTTCCCCGACATACCAGTCTCCACCCGAGAGGAGGCAGGAGAGTCCCGCCCACATCCAGAGGAGCCCCGTGTCCGCCTCCTAGCTCGAGAGGAGGGATCCATTCCCTGCGTGGTCGGGAAAGAATTCCCGGCGTTCCCGTCGCATCTCAAGAGGAGGCGCTCTCCACAGGAAAGGCGAGAGGAACTCCAGGGTCGTGCCACCATTCCCAGAGTCCCCCAGATGTCTCAGTCCATTCCAGGGAAAACTGTTTTCCCTGCACTGCCTCGACTTTCAAGCCGAGGATCGGCTCACACCACGGTGGCACGTGGGACAGCCCTGTGGGAAAGCCTCGTGGGAAAGCCTCGTGTGAAAGCCACAGATCCCTTGATCCACGCGAAGGGAAGCGTGACACTGCTGCTACAGCTCGGGAGGAAAGCGCACGTGCATGCCCCCACTCGAGACGAGCACTGATTCCCCTGGGGAGACTCCAGAAGTACCCCAAGATCCATGTCAGCACTGGAGAGGAATCCTCAGGTTCCTGCACCGACTCCACACAAGGTCTTAGGCCCTGGAATAGACCGGAGAGGAATCCGGAGAGGCCCCCGTGCATGTCGCATGGGGACTGGCCTTTCCTGAGGCCACCACAGCGGGTCCCTGAGGTCCCCTTCGTAAGTCGAGAGCACCTGCCGGAACTCGAGAAAATACAGGAGGTTCTCCCCTCCAGACGAGATGAGGCACATTTCCACTGAGTCGTCTCAAGGCTAATAACAGCTAACCTCTGGAAATTCCAAAGGGTCCTTCACACCCTTGCTGGCAACTCAAGAAGTTCCCCGACATACCCGTCTCCACTCGAAAGGAAGCACGAGAGTCCCGCCCACATCCAGAGGAGCCCCGTTTCCGCCTCCTAGCTAGAGAGGAGGGATCCTTTCCCTGCGCGGTCGGAAAAGAATTCCTGGCGTTCCCGAGCATCTCAAGAGGAGGCGCTCTCCACAGGAAAGGCAAGAGGAACTGCAGGGTCGTGCCACCGTTCCCAGAGTCCCCCAGATATCTAGTCCATTCCAGGGAAACCTGTTTTTCCTGCACTGTCTTGTCTTTCAAGCCGAGGATCGACTCACACCACGATGGCCCATGGGACAGCCCTGTGGGAAAGTCTCGTGAGAAACCCTCGTGGGAAAACTCGAGGGAAAGCCACAGATCCCTTGATCCAAGCAAAGGGAAGCGTGACAAGCTGCTACAGCTCGGGAGGAAAGCGCACGTGCATGCCCCCACTAGAGACGAGGACTTTCTCCCCTGGGGAGACTCCAGAAATCCCCCAATCTCCATGTCAGCACTGGAGTGGAATCCTCAGGTTCCGGCAACGACTCCACACAAGGTCTTAGGCCCCGGCATCGACGGGAGAGGAATCCCGAGAGGCCCCCGAGCAACTCCCATGGGGACTGGCCTTTTCTGAGGCCACCAGAGCGGGTCCCTGAGGTCCCCGTCGTAAGTCGAGAGCACCTGCGGCAACTCGAGAAAATCCATGTGGTTCTCCCCTCCAGGCGAGATGAGGCCCATTTCTGCTGAGGAGTCTACGAGGCTAATCACACCTATCCTCTGGAACTTCCAAAGGGTCCTTCACACCCTTACTGCAACTCAAGAATTTCCTCGACATACCCGTCTCCACTCGAGAGGAAGCACGAGAGTCCCGCCCACATCCAGAGGAGCCCCGTTTCCGCCTCCTAGCTCGAGAGGAGGGATCCTTTCTCTGCGTGGTCGGGAAAGAATTCCCGGCATTCACGTCGCATCTCAAGAGGAGACACTCTCCACAGGACAGGCGAGAGGAACTCCAGGGTCGTGAAGCATTCTCAGAGTCCCCCAGATGTCTCAGTCCATTCCAGGGAATCCTGTTTTCCCTGCACTGCCTCGACTTTCAAGCCGAGGATCTACTCACACCACGGTGGCACGTAGGACAGCCCTGTGGGAAATACTCGTGGGAAAGCCTCGTGGGAAAGCCTAGAGGGAAATCCACAGATACCTTGATCCAGGTGAATGGAAGCGCGACACTGCTGCTACAGCTCGGGAGGAAAGCTCACGTGAATACCCCCACTCGAAACGAGGACTGACTCCCCTGGGGAGACTCCAGAAGTACCCCAAGATCCATGTCAGCACTGGAGAGGAATCCTCAGGTTCCGGCACCGACTCCACACAAGATCTTAGGCCCCGGCATCGAAGGGAGAAGAATCCCGAGAGGCCCCGAGCAACTCGCATGGGGACTGGCCTTTCCTGAGGCCACCAGAGCGGGTCCCTGAGGTCCCCGTCGTAAGTCGAGAGCACCTGCCGCAACTCGAGAAAATCCAGGAGGTTCTCCCCTCCCGGCGAGATGAGTCCCATTTCCGCTGAGATGTCTCGAGGCTAATCATACCTAACATCTGGAAATTCCAAAGGGTCCTTCACACCCTTGCTGCAACTCAAGAAGTTCCCCGACATACCCGTGTCCACTCGAGAGGAAGCACGAGAGTCCCACCCACATCCACAGTAGCCCCATTTCTGCCTCCTAGCTCGAGAGGAGGGATCCTTTCCCTGCGTGCTCGGGAAAGAATTCCCGGCGTTTCCGTCGCATCAAAGAGGAAGCGCTCTCCACAGGCAAGGCGAGAGGAACTCCAGGGTCCTGCCACCATTCCCAGAGTCCCCCAGATGTCTCCGTCCATTCCAGGGAAACCTGTTTTCCCTGCACTGCCTCGACTTTCAAGCCGAGGATCGACTCACACCACGGTGGCACGTGGGACAGCCCTGTGGAAAAGCCTCGAGGGAAAGCCTCGTGGGAAAGCCTCGAGGTAAAGCCCCTGATCCCTTGATCCATGCGAAGGGCAGCGTGACACTGCTGCTACAGCTCGGGAGGAAAGCGCACGTGCATGCCCCCACTCGAGACGAGGACTGATTCCACTGGGGAGACTCCAGAAGTACCCCAAGATCCATGTCAGCACTGGAGAGGATTGCTCAGGTTCCGGCACCGACTCCACACAAGATCTTAGGCCCCGGCATCGACGGAAGAGGAATCCCGAGAGGCCCCCGAGCAACTCGCATGGGGACTGGCCTTTCTGAGGCCACCAGAGCGGGTCCCTGAGGTCCCAGTCGTAAGTCGAGAGCACCTGCCGCAGCTCGAGAAAATCAAGGATGGTCTCGCCTCCAGGTCAGATGAGTCCCATTTCCTCTGAGGCGTCTCGAGGCTATTCACACCTAACCTCTGGCACTTCCAAAGGGTCCTTCACACCGTTGCTGCAACTCAAGAAGTTCCCCGACATACCCGTCTCCACTCGACAGGAAGCACGAGAGTTCCACCCACATCCAGAGGAGCCCCGTTTCCCCCTCCGAGCTCAAGAGGAGGGATCCTTTCCCTGCGAGGTCGGGAAAGATTTTCCGGCATTCCCGTCGCATCTCAAGAGGAGGCGCTCTCCAGAGGAATGACGAGAGGAACTCCAGGGTCGTGCCACATTCCCAGAGTCCCCCAGATGGCTCCGTCCATTCCAGGGAAACCTGTTTTCCCAGCACTGCCTCGACTTTCAAGCCGAGGATCGACTCACACCACGGTGGCACGTGGGACAGCCCTGTGGAAAAGCCTCGAGGGAAAGCCTCGTGGGAAAGCCTCGAGGTAAAGCCCCTGATCCCTTGATCCATGCGAAGGGCAGCGTGACACTGCTGCTACAGCTCGGGAGGAAAGCGCACGTGCATGCCCCCACTCGAGACGAGGACTGACTCACCTGGGGAGACTCCAGAAGTACCCCAAGTTCCATGTCTGCACTGGAGAGGAATCCTCAGTTTCCGGCAACGACTCCACACAAGGTCTTAGGCCCCGGCATCGACGGGAGAGGAATCCCCAGAGGCACCCGAGCAACTCGCATGGGGACTGGCCTTTCCTGAGGCCACCAGAGCGGGTCCCTGAGGTCCCCGTCGTAAGCCGAGAGCACCTGCCGCAACTCGAGAAAATCCAGGAGGTTCTCCCTCCAGGCGAGATGAGGCCCATTTCCGCTGAGGCGTCTCGAGGCTATTCACACCTAAACTCTGGAATTTCCAAAGGGTCCTTCACACCCTTGCTGCAACTCAAGAAGTTCCCCGACATACCCGTCTCCACTCGAGAGGAAGCACGAGAGTTCCACCCACATCCAGAGGAGCCCCGTTTCCCCCTCCGAGCTCAAGAGGAGGGATTCTTTCCCTGCGTGGTTGGGAAAGAATTCCCGGCGTTCCCGTCGCATCTCAAGAGGAGGCGCTCTCCACAGGAAAGGCGAGAGGAACTCTAGGGTCGTGCCACATTCCCAGAGTCTCCCGGATGTCTCCGTCCATTCCAGGGAAACCTGTTTTCCCTGCACTGCCTCGACTTTCAAGCCGAGGATCGACTCACACCACGGTGGCACGTGGGACAGCCCTGTGGTAAAGCCTCGAGGAAAGCCACAGATCCCTTGATCCACGCGAAGGGAAACGCGACACTGCTGCTACAGTTCGGAAGGAAAGCGCACGTGCATGCCCCCACTCGAGACGTGGCCTAACTCCCTTGGGGGGACTCCAGAAATACCCCAAGATCCATGTCAGCACTGGAGAGGAATCCTCAGGTTCCCTCACTGACTCCACACAAGGTCTTAGGCCCCAGCATCGACGGGAGAGGAATCCCGAGAGGCCCCCGAACAACTCGCATGGGGACTGGCCTTTCCTGAGGCCACCAGAGCGGATCCCTGAGGTCCCCGTCGTAAGACGAGAGCTCCTGCCGCAACTCGAAAAAATCCAGGAGGTTCTCCCCTGCAGGCGAGATGAGGCCCATTTCCGCTGAGGCGTCTCGAGGCTAATCAACCTGGACTCTGGAACTTCCAAAGGGTCCTTCACACCCTTGCTGCAACTCAAGAAGTTGCCCGACGTACCCGTCTTCACTCGAGAGGGAGCACGAGGGTCCCGCCCACATCCAGAGGAGCCCCGTTTCCGTCTCCAAGCTCGAGAGGAGGGATCCTTTCCCTGCGTGGTCGGGAAAGAATTCCCGGCGTTCCCGTCGCATCTCAAGAGGAGGCGCTCTCCACAGGAAAGGCGAGAGGAACTCCAGGGTCGTGCCACCATTCCCAGGGTCCCCCAAATGTCTCAGTCCATTCAAGGGAAACTTGTTTTCCCTGCAGTGCCTCGACTTTCAAGCCGAGGATCGACTCACAACACGGTGTCTCGTGGGACAGCCCTGTGGGAAGAGCCTCGTGGGAAAGCCTCTTGGGAAAGCCTCGTGGGAAAGCCTCGAGGGAAAGCCACAGATCCCTTGATCCATACGAAGGGAAGCGCGACACTGCTGCTACAGCTCAGGAGGAAAGCGCACGTGCATGCCCCCAGTCGAGACGAGGACTGACTCCCCTGGGGAGACTCCAGAAGTACCCCAAGATCCATGTCTGCACTGCAGAGGAATCCTCAGGTTCCGGCACTGACTCCACACAAGGTCTTAGGCCCCAGCATCGACGGGAGAGGAATCCCGAGAGGCCCCCATGCAACTAGCATGGGAACTGGCCTTTCCTGCAGGCCACCAGAGAGGGTCCCTGTCGTCCCCATCGTAAGACGAGAGCACCCGCCGCAACTCGAGAAAATCCAGGAGGTTCTCCCCTCCAGGCGAGATGAGGCCCATTTCCGCTGAGGCGTCTCGAGGCTATTCACACCTAACCTCTGGAACTTCCAAAGGGTCCTTCACACCCTTGCTGCAACTCAAGAAGTTCCCCGACATAACCGTCTCCACTCGAGAGGAAGCTCGAGAATCCCGCCCACATCCAGAGGAGCCCCGTTACCGCCTCCTAGCTCGAGAGGAGGGATCCTTTCACTGCGTGCTCGGGAAAGAATTGCCGGCTTTTCCGTCGCATCTCAAGAGGAGGCGCTCTCCACAGGAAAGGCGAGAGGAACTCCAGGGTCGTGCCACCATTCCCAGAGTCCCCCAGATGTCTCAGTCCATTCCAGGGAATACTTTTGTCCCTGCACTGCCTCGACTTTCAAACCGAGGATCGACTGACACCACGGTGTCACGTGGGACATCACTGTGGGAAAGCCTTGTGGGAAAACCTGGTGGGAAAGCGGCGTGGGAAAGCGTCGTGGAAAGCCTCGAGGGAAAGCCACAGATCCCTTGATCCTCGCGAAGGGAAGCTCAACACTGCTGCTACAGCTCGGAGGAAAGCGCACGTGCATGCCCCCACTCGAGACGAGGACTGACTCTCCTGGGGAGACTCCAGAAGTGCCCCAAGATACATGTCAGCAATGGAGAGGAATCCTCAGGTTTTGGCACAGACTCCACACAAGATCTTAAGTCCCGGCATCGACGGGAGAGGAATCCCGAGAGGCCCATGAGCAACTCGCATGGGGACTGGCCTTCGTGAGGCCACAATAGCGGGTCCCTGATGTCCCCGTCGTAAGTCGAGAGCACCTGCTGCAACTCGAGAAAATCCAGGAGGTTCTCCTCTCCTGGCAAGATGAGGCCCATTTCCGATGAGGGGTCTCGAGGCTAATCACACCTAAACTCTGGAACTTCCAAAGGGTCCTTCACACCCTTGCTGCAACTCAAGAAGTTCCCCAACATGCCCGTCTCCACTCGACAGGAAGCACGAGAGTCCCGCCCACATCCAGAGGAGACCCGTTTCCGCCTCCTAGCTAGAGAGGAGGGATACTTTCCCTGCGTGGTCGGGAAAGAATTCCTGGCGTTCCCGTCGCATCTCAAGAGGAGGCGCTCCCCACAGGAAAGGCGAGAGGAACTCCAGGGTCGTGCCACCATTCCAGAGTCCCCCAGATGTCTCAGTCCATTCCAGGGAAACCTGGTTTTCCCTGCACTGCCTCGACTTTCAAGCCAAGGATCGACTCACACCACGGTGGCACGTGGGAACAGCCATGTGGGAAAGCCTTATGGGAAAGCCTCGTGAGGAAGCCTCGAGGGAAAGCCACTGATCCCTTGATCCACGCGATGGGAGCATGACACCGCTGCTACACCTCGGGAGGAAAGCGCAGGTGCATGCCCCCACTCGGAACGAGGACTGACTCCCCTGGGGAGACTCCAGAAGTACCCCAAGATCCATGTCAGCACTGGAGAGGAAACCTCAGGTTCTGGCACTGACTCCACACAAGGACTTAGGCCCCGGCATCGACGGGAGAGGAATCCCGAGAGGCCCCGAGCAACTCCAATGGTGACTGGCCTTTCCTGAGGCCCCAGAGCGGGTCCCTGAGATCCCCGTCGTAAGTCGAGAGCACCTGCCCTAACTCGAGAAAATCCAGGAGGTTCTCCCCTCCAGGCGAGATGAGGCCCATTTCTACTGAGGCGTCTCCAGGCTAATCACACCTAACCTCTGTAACTTACAAAGGGTCCTTCACATCCTTGCTGCAACTCAAGAAGTTCCCCGACATACCCGACTCCTCTCGAGAGGAAGCACGAGAGTCCCGCCCACATCAAGAGGAGCCCCGTTTCCGCCTGATAGCTCGAGAGCAGGGATACCTTCCCTGCGTGGTCGGGAAAGAGTTCCCTGCGTTCCCGTCGCATCTCAAGAGGAGGTGCTCTCCACAGGAAAGGCGAGATGAACTCCAGGGTCGTGCCACCATTCCCAGAGTCCCCCAGATGTCTCAGTCCATTACAGGGAAAGCTATTTTCCCTGCAATGAATCGACTCTCAAGCCTAGGATCGACTGACACCACAGTGACACGAGGGACAGACCTGTGGGCAAGCCTCGTGGGAAAGCCTCGAGGGAAAGCCAGAGATCCCTTGATTCACGGGAAGGGAAGCGAGACACTGCTGCTACAGCTCGGGAGGAAAGCACACGTGCATACCCCCACTCGAGACGAGGACTGACTCCCCTGGGGAGACTTCAGAATTATCCCAAGATCCATGTCAGCACTGCAGAGGAAACCTCTGGTTCCGGCACCGGCTCCACACAAGGTCTTAGACCCCGGCATCGACGGGAGAGGAATCCCGAGAGGCCCCGAGCAACTCGCATGGGGACTGGCCTTTCCTGAGGCCCCCAGAGCGGGTGTTTGAGGTCCCCGTCGTAAGTCGAGAGCAACTGCCGCTATCTCGAGAAAATCCAGGAGGTTCTCCCCTCCAGGAGAGATGAGGCCCATTTCTGCTGAGGCGTCTCGAGGCTAATCACACCTAATCTCTGGAACTTCCAAACGGTGCTTCACACCCTGGCTGCCACTCAAGAAGTTCCCCGACATACCGTCCGCACTCGAGAGGAAGCACGAGAGTCCCGCCCACATCCAGAGGTGCCCCGTTTCTGCCTACTAACTCGAGAGGAGGGATCCTTTCCCTGCGTGGTCGGGAAAGTTTCCCGGCGTTCCCGTCGCATCTCAAGAGGAGGCGCTCTCCACAGGAAAGGCGAGAGGAACTCCAGATTCGTGCCACCATTCCCAGAGTCCCCCAGATGTCTCAGTCCATTCCAGGGAAACCTGTTTTCCCTGCACTGCCTCAACTTTCAAGCCGAGGATCGACTCACACCACGGTGGTCACGCGGGACAGCCCTGTGGGAAAGCCTCGTGGGAAAGCCTCGAGCGAAAGCGACAGATCCCTTGATCCACCGAGAAGGGAAGCGTGACCACTCCTGCTACAGCTCGGGAGGAAAGCGAACGTGCATGCCCCCACTCCAGACGAGGACTGACGCCCCTGGGGAGACTCCAGAAGTACCCCGAAGATCCATGTCAGGCACTGGAGAGGAAACCTCAGGTTCCGGTACTGACTCCACACAAGGTCTTAGGCCCTGGCATCAAAGGGAGAGGAACCCCAGAGGCCCCCGAGCAACTCGCATGGGGACAGGCCTTTCCTGAGGCCACCAGAGTGGGTCCCTGAGGTCCCTGTCGTAAGTCGAGAGCACCTGCCGCAACTCGAGAAAATCCAGGAGGTTCTCCCCTCCTGGCGAGATAAGGCCCATTTCCGCTGAGGCGTCTAGAGGCTAATCACGTCTAACCTCTGGAACTTCCAAAGGGCCCTTCACACCCTTGCTGCAACTCAAGAAGTTCCCCGACATACCCGTCTCCACTCGAGAGGAAGCACGAGAGTCCCACTACATTCAGTGGAGCCTCGTTTCCGCCTCATGGCTCGAGAGGAGCGATCCTTTCACTGCGTGGTCGGGAAAGAATTCCCGGCATTCCCCTCGCATCTCAAGAGGAGGCGCTCTCCACAGGAAAGGCGAGAGGAACTCCAGGGTCGTGCCACCTTTCCCAGATCCCCCAGATGTCTCAGTCCATTCCACGGAAGCCTGTTTTCCCAGCACTGCCTCAACATTCAAGACGAGGATTGACTGACACCACGGTGGCACGTGGGACATCACTGTGGGAAAGCGTCGTGAGAAAGCCTGGTGGGAAAGCGTCGTGGGAAAGCCTCGTGGAAACCTCGAGGGAAAGCCACTGATCCTAGGATACACGGGAAGGGAAGCGTGAAACTGCTGCTACAGCTCGGGAGGAAAGCGCACGTGCATGCCCCCACTCGAGACGAGGACTGACTCCCCTGGGGAGAATCCAGAAGTACCCCAAGATCCATGTCAGAACTGGAGAGGAATTCTCAGTTTCCGACACCGACTCCACACAAGGTCTTAGGCCCCGGCATCGATGGGAGAGGAATCCTGAGAGGCTCCCGAGCAAATCGCATGGGGACTGGTTTTTCCTGAGGCCACCAGAGCGGGTCCCTGAGGTCCCCGTAGTAATTCGAGAGCACCTGCCGCAACTTGAGTAAATCCAGGAGGTTCTCCCTTCTTGGCGAGATGAGGCCCTTTTCAACTGAGTTGTCTCAAGGCTAATCACACCTAACCTCTCGAACTTCCAAAGGGTCCATCACACCCTTTCTGCAATTCAAGAAAATACCCAACATACCAGTTTCCACTCGAGAGGTAGAACGAGAGTCCCGCCCACATCCAGAGGAGTCCCGTTTCCGACTCCTAGCTCGAGAGGAGGGATCCTTTCCCTGCGTGGTCGGGAAAGAATTCCCGGCGTTCCCGTCAAATCTCAAGACGGGGTGCTCTCCACAGGAAAGGCGAGAGGAACTCCAGGGTCGTGCCACCATTCCCAGAGTCCCACAGATATCTTAGTCCATTCCAGGGAAAACTGTTTTCCCTGCACTGCCTCGACTTTCAAGAAGAGGATCGACTCACACCATGGTGGAAGGTGGGACAGTCCTGTGGGAAAGCCTCGTGGGAAAGCCTCGAGGGAAAGCCACAGATCCCTTGATCCACGAGAAGGGAAGCGTGACACTGCTGCAACAGCTAGGGAGGAAAGGGCACGTGCATTCCCCCACTCGAGACAGGACTGACGCCCCTGGGGAGACTCCAGAAGTCGCCGAAAATCCATGTCGGCACTGCAGAGGAATCCTCAGGTTCCGGCACCGACTCCACACAAGGTCTTAGGCCCCGGCATCGAAGGGAGGGGAATCCCGAGAGGCCCCCTAGCAACTCGCATGGGGACTGAAGTTTCCTGAGGCCACCAGAACGGGACCCTGAGGTCCCTGTCGTAAGTCGAGAGCACCTGCCGCAACTCGAGAAAATCCAGGAGGTTCTACCCACCAGGCGAGATGAGGCCCATTTCCCCTGAGGCGTCTCCAGGCTAATCACACCTAACCTCTGGAACTTCCAAAGGGTCCTTCACACCCTTGCTGCAACTCAAGAAGTTCCCCGACATACCAGTCTCCAACCGAGAGGAGGCAGGAGAGTCCCGCCCACATCCAGAGGAGCCCCGTGTCCGCCTCCTAGCTCGAGAGGAGGGATCCATTCCCTGCGTGGTCGGGAAAGAATTCCCGGCGTTCCCGTCGCATCTCAAGAGGAGGCGCTCTCCACAGGAAAGGCGAGAGGAAACTCCAGGGTCGTGCCACCATTCCCAGAGTCCCCCAGATGTCTCAGTCCATTCCAGGGAAAACTGTTTTCCCTGCACTGCCTCGACTTTCAAGCGAGGATCGGCTCACACCACGGTGGCACGTGGGACAGCCCTGTGGGAAAGCCTCGTGGGAAAGCCTCGTGTGAAAGCCACAGATCCCTTGATCCACGCGAAGGGAAGCGTGACACTGCTGCTACAGCTCGGGAGGAAAGCGCACGTGCATGCCCCCACTCGAGACGAGCACTGATTCCCCTGGGGAGACTCCAGAAGTACCCCAAGATCCATGTCAGCACTGGAGAGGAATCCTCAGGTTCCTGCACCGACTCCACACAAGGTCTTAGGCCCTGGAATAGACCGGAGAGGAATCCGGAGAGGCCCCCGTGCATGTCGCCATGGGGACTGGCCTTTCCTGAGGCCACCACAGCGGGTCCCTGAGGTCCCCTTCGTAAGTCGAGAGCACCTGCCGGAACTCGAGAAAATACAGGAGGTTCTCCCCTCCAGACGAGATGAGGCACATTTCCACTGAGTCATCTCAAGGCTAATAACAGCTAACCTCTGGAAATTCCAAAGGGTCCTTCACACCCTTGCTGGAACTCAAAGAAGTTCCCCGACATACCCGTCTCCACTCGAAAGGAAGCACGAGAGTCCCGCCCACATCCAGAGGAGCCCCGTTTCCGCCTCCTAGCTAGAGAGGAGGGATCCTTTCCCTGCGCGGTCGGAAAAGAATTCCTGGCGTTCCCGAGCATCTCAAGAGGAGGCGCTCTCCACAGGAAAGGCAAGAGGAACTGCAGGGTCGTGCCACCGTTCCCAGAGTCCCCCAGATATCTAGTCCATTCCAGGGAAACCTGTTTTTCCTGCACTGTCTTGTCTTTCAAGCCGAGGATCGACTCACACCACGATGGCCCATGGGACAGCCCTGTGGGAAAGTCTCGTGAGAAACCCTCGTGGGAAAACTCGGAGGGAAAGCCACAGATCCCTTGATCCAAGCAAAGGGAAGCGTGACAAGCTGCTACAGCTCGGGGAGGAAAGCGCACGTGCATGCCCCCACTAGAGACGAGGACTTTCTCCCCTGGGGAGACTCCAGAAATCCCCAATCTCCATGTCAGCACTGGAGTGGAATCCTCAGGTTCCGGCAACGACTCCACACAAGGTCTTAGGCCCGGCATCGACAGGAGAGGAATCCCGAGAGGCCCCCGAGCAACTCCCATGGACTGGCCTTTTCTGAGGCCACCAGAGCGGGTCCCTGAGGTCCCTGTCGTAAGTCGAGAGCACCTGCGGCAACTCGAGAAAATCCATGTGGTTCTCCCCTCCAGGCGAGATGAGGCCCATTTCTGCTGAGGAGTCTCGAGGCTAATCACACCTATCCTCTGGAACTTCCAAAGGGTCCTTCACACCCTTACTGCAACTCAAGAATTTCCTCGACATACCCGTCTCCACTCGAGAGGAAGCACGAGAGTCCCGCCCACATCCAGAGGAGCCCCGTTTCCGCCTCCTAGCTCGAGAGGAGGGATCCTTTCTCTGCGTGGTCGGGAAAGAATTCCCGGCATTCACGTCGCATCTCAAGAGGAGACACTCTCCACAGGACAGGCGAGAGGAACTCCAGGGTCGTGAAGCATTCTCAGAGTCCCCCAGAGTCTCAGTCCATTCCAGGGAACCTGTTTTCCCTGCCACGAGGCTTATTCCCACGAGGGCTTTCCACACAGGGCTGTCCCACGTGCCCCGGTGGTGTGAGCGATCGCTGCGCTTGAAA
>NW_017197152.1:0-8199 GCF_001704415.2 Capra hircus
CGGAGGCTGATTCTTTGGGCGCCCAGAAAGTGTATGACAGACGTAGGTTCCCTAGCACTCTCCTCCCCAGCAGAGACATGTGCAGGTGGTTGGGGCCTGATCCTGCGTGTCTGGATTCCGCCTACAGCCCCAACTCAGGGGAAGCCCCTGAGGCAAGACCTGCTGGAGGAGCCCTGCGCCCCCCATAGGCGAGTGCACAGCCATCGGGGAAGCGAGCCTCCTCCGGGAAGGAGGAAGGCAGCCCAGCCCCATCAAGTTGAAAGCCCTGCTTGCACGAGCAAGTGCCCCTCCAGTACGGCAGAGCTCTAGCTCTGCTCAGAGCCCCGATCTGGCAGAGTTCCCGGCGCGAGGCTGCTCGCCTGGGGCGAGCCTTGCCCAGACTTGCCTTGCTTTTAGGCTCCCTCCCGAGGAAGGAGCAGGCTGCGCGAGCCTGAGAGACGCCACTGGCGCCTTCCTGACCTCAGCACCGCTCCTGCCTTGCCTTTGCACTTAGGTGCAAGGCGTCCTTGTGGAGGGCTTGGGGCTGGTGGGTTGCACACTGCCAAGGGCTACAGCAGTGAGAGCTCTGTCAGAGGGAAGGGAAGGGCCACTGCAGGGCTCCTCCAGCGGTTGCTTGGAGGCCCAGACTCAGTGCCTCACGGAGAGCACCAGGCTCCCAGGGCCCCTGGCTGGATTCTGCAGCCCTGCACACCCCGAGGCTGACTCCGTGGGCGCCCAGCAGCTGCCTCACACACCTAGCTTCCCTAGCGCTCTCCTACCCAGCAAAGTCGTGTGCAGCTGGTTGCCGCCTGCCCTTGCATTCTGTGTTCCCCCCCATAGCCGCAGCTCGGGGAAGAAGCCCCTGATCGAAGACCTGCAGGAAGCCCAGAGCGCCCCCGCCTGGTAGCCCAGTGAACAGCATGCATGGAAGCGAGCCTCCTCGGAGGAAGAAGAGGCATCCCAGCCCCGTGCGGCTAAAGCCTTGCTTGGACGGAGCTGACTGCGTCTCCACTACGGCAGAGCTCTAGCTCTGCTCAGAGGCCCGATCTGGCAGAGTTGCTGGCGCCAGGCTGCTCTGCCCCGGGCGAGCGTTGACCAGACTTGTCTCGGTGCTAGGCTTCCTGCCCAGGAAGGAGCATGCTGCGGGAGGCTGGGAGTCGCCACTGTCACCATCCTGGCCTCAGCTCCACTCCTACCTTGCCTTTGCACGTAGGCCCTGGTGTCCTTGGGAGGGGTTAGGGGCCGGTGGCTTGCACACTGCCAAGGGCTCCAGCAGGGACAGCTCTGTCAGAGGGAAGGGAAGGGCAAGTGCAGGGCTCCTCCAGCGGTTGCTTGTCCACCCAGGCTCAGCGCCGCACGGAGTGCACCAGGCCCCCAGGGCCCCTGCCTGGGGTCTGCAGCCCCGCACACCCGGAGTCTGACCTCGTGGGCGCCCAGCAGCTGCCTCACACTGGAAGGTTCCTTAGCGCTCTCCTCCCCAGCCGAGACGTGTGCAGCTGGTTGGGGCCTGCCCCTTCATGTCTGGGCTTCCGCCCACAGCCCCAGCTCAGGGGAAGCAGCCCCTGAGGCAAGACCTGCAGGAGGCGCAGAGCGCCCCAGCCTGGAGGCCGAGTGAACAGCATGCGGGGAAGCAAGCCTCCTCGGGCAAAGGAGAGGCAGCCCAGCTGCGTACGGCTAAAGCCCTGCTTGGCTGGAGCCGAGTGCACCTCCAGTACGGCAGAGCTCCAGTTCTGCTCAGAGGCCCGATCTGGCAGAGTTCCTGGCTCGAGGTTGCTCTGTCCTGGGAGAGGCTTGCCCAGACTTGCCTCGCTGCTAGGCTTCCTGCACAGGAAGGAGCAGGCTGCGCGAGGCTGGGAGATGCACTGGCGCCTTCCTGGCCTCAGCTCCGCTCCTGCCTTGCCTTTGCACCTAGGCCCCAGGCGTCCTTGGGGAGGTCTCAGGGGCCGGTGGCTTGCACACAGCCAAGGGCTCCAGCAATGAGAGCTCTGTCAGAGGGAAGGGAAGGGCAACTGCAGCGCTTCAGGTGTGCTTGGCCGCCCAGACTGAGTCCCCTCGGAGAGCACCAGGCATGAAGGCCCCTGGCTGGCATCTGCAGCCCCAACCTGGAGACTCACTCTGTGGGCTCCATGCAGGTGCCTGAGTGACGTAGGTTCTCTAGCGTTCTCCTCCCAAGTGGAGATGTTGCAGGTGTTTTGGGGCTGCTGCAGCGTGTCTGGGCTCCTGCCCAAAGCCCCAGCTCAGGGGAAGCAAACCCTGAGCCAAAACCTGATGGAGTTGCGGCCCCCCATCCCCCGCCTGGAAGCTGAGTGCAGAGAATGCGGGGAACCGAGCCTCCTCGGGGGAAAATGAGGCAGCCCAGCCACGTGCGGTTGCAAGCCCTGGTGGGTGGAGCCCTGTGTGCCTCCAGTAAGGCAGAGCTCAAGCTCTGCTCAGTGGCCTGATCTGGCAGTGTTCCTGGCGCGAGGCTGCTCTGCCTGGGGCGAGCCTTGCCCAGACTTGCCTCACTGCTAGGCTTCCTGCCCAGGAAGGAGCAGGCTGCACGAGGCTGGGAGACTCCAATGGTGCCTTCCTGGACTCAGCTCTGCTCCTTCCTTCCCTTTGAACCTAGGCCCCAGATGTCCTTGTGGAAGAGTTAGGGGCCAGTGGGTTCCAATCTGCAGAGAGCTCTAGCAGTGAGAGCTCTGTCAGAGGGATGGGAAGTGAAACTGCAGGGCTCCTCCAGCTTTGTTTGGCCGCCCAGACTCACCGCTGTACTAGGAGCACCAGGCTCCCTGGGGCTGTGGATGGGGTCTGTAGCCCCCCACACCCGGAGGCTGACTCCGTAGGCGCCTGGCCAGTGTGCCTGAAAAACGTGGGTTGGGGAGTGCTCTCCTTCCATCAGAGAAGTGCACAGGTGGTTTGGGCCTGGCCCTGCATCTCTGGGCTCCCGCCCACAGCCTCAGCTCAGGGGAAGCAGCGCCTGAGCCAAACCTGATGGAAGCGGTGCAGGAGAGATGAGGCCCTTTTATGCTGAGGCATATCCTGGCAAAACGCACATTCCCTCTGGAACTTCGAAATGGTACTTCACATTTTTGCTGCAACTCAGGAACTTTCCCAGCAATCCGATCTCCACTCGAGAGAAAGAAAGAGGGTCCAGCAAACCACAAGAGGAGCCTCATTTCCACCTCTTAATTGGAGATGAGAGATCCTTTCCCTGCTTCGTCGGGAAAGGATTCCTGGCGTTCACGTCGCATATTAAGAGGAGGCGGTCTCAATGAGAAAGTCGAGAGGAACTACAGGGTTCGTGCCCCATTGCAAAAGTCCCCCAAATGTCTCAGTCCACTCGGAGGGACCTGATTTCCCTGCACTGCTTCGAATTTCACACCGAGTATCGAATCAAAAACGGTGTCACAGGTGACAGCACTGTGGGAAAACCTCGTGGGAAAGCCTCAAGGAAAAGTCACGGATCCCTTTAGTAAGGCGATGGGAATCCTGACACTGCTGATACAGCACGGGAGTAAAGCGGACGTGCATGTCCCCACTCGAGAGGAGGACTGAGTCCACTGTGGAGATTCCAGAAGAACCCCAAGATCCATGACAGCACTGGAGAGGAATCTTCAGGTTTCAGCCCCGAGTCCACACAAGGTCTGAGGCCTCGGCATGGACTGGGGAGAAATCCGAGTGGCCCCTAGCAACTCGAATGGACTGGCCTTACCTAAGGCCACCAGAGCGAGTCCTTGAGGTCCCCGTCGAAACTCGAGAGGCACCTGTCGCAACACTAGAAAATCCAGGAGGTTCTCCCCTCCAGGCGAAATGAGGCCCATTTCCGCTGAGGCCTTCGAGGCTAATCACACCTAACCTCATGAACTTCGAAAGGGGCCTTCACACCCTTGCTGCAACTCAAGTAGTTCCCAGACATACCCGTCTCCACTCGAGAGGAAGCACGAGGTTCCCGCCCACATCCAGAAGAGCCCCGTTTCCGCCTCATAGCTCGAGATGAGGGATCCTTTCCATGCTTCGTCGGGAAAGAATTCCCGGCGTTTCCATCGCATCTCAAGAGGAGGTACTTTCAACAGGAAAGGCGAGAGGAACTCCAGGATTCAGCCACCATTTCAAGAGTCGCCCAGATGTGTTAGTCCATTCCAGAGGAACCTGTTTTCCCTGCACTGCCTCGACTTTCATGCCGAGGATCGACTCACAACACGGTGGCACGTGGGACACCCCTGTGGGAAAGCCTCGAGGGAAAGCCTCGAGGGAAAGCCACAGATCCATTGATCCACCCGATCGGAAGCATGACAGTGCTGCTACAGCTCGGGAGGAAAGCGCACGTACATGCCCCCATTCGAGACTAGGACTGATTCCCATGGGGAGACTCCAGAAGTACCCCAAGATCCATGTCAGCACTGGAGAGGAATCCTCAGGATCCGGCCCCGACTCCACACAAGGACTCAGGTCCCGGCATCGAAGAGAGCGGAATCCCGTGAGGTCCCCTAGTAAGTCGCATGGGGACTGGCCTATCATGAGGCCACCAGAGCGGGTCCCTGAGGTCCCTGTCACAAGTCGAGAGCACCTGCCACAACTCGAGAAAATCCACGAGGTTCTCCCCTCCAGGCGAGATGAGGCCCATTTGCACTGAGGCGTCTCGAGGCTAATCACACCTAACCTCTGGAACTTCCAAAGGGTCCGTCACACCCTTCCTGCAACTCAAGAACTTCCCCGACATACCAGTCTCCACTCGAGAGGAAGCACGAGGGTCCCTCCCACATCCAGAGGAGCCCCGTTTCTGCCTCGTAGCTCGAGATGAGGGATCCTTTCCCTGCTTCTTCCGGAAAGAATTCCCGGCGTTCCCTTCGCATCTCAAGAGGAGGTGCTCTCCACAGGAAAGGCGAGAGGAACTTCAGGGTAGTGCCACCATTTCGAGACTCCCCCAGACGTCTCAGTCCATTCCACAGGAACCTGTTTTCCCTTCACTGCCTCGGCTTTCACGCCGAGGATCGACTCACACCACCGTGGCACGTGGGACAGCCCTGTGGGAAAGCCTCGTGGGAAAGACTCGAGGGAAAGCCACAGATCCCTTGGTCCATGCAAGGGGAAGCGTGACACTGCTGCTACAGCATGGGAAGAAAGGGCACGCTGATGCCCCCACTCGAGACGAGGCCTCACTCCCTTGTGGAGACTCCAGAAGTACCCCAAAATCCATGTCAGCACTGGAGAGGAATCCTCAGGTTCCGGCCCCGACTCCACACAAGGTCTTAGGCCCCGGCATCGACGGGAGAGGAATCACGAGAGGCCCCCTAGCAACACGCATGATGACTGGCCTTTCCTGCGGCCGCCAGAGCGGGTCCCTGAAGTCCCCGTCGTAACTCGAGAGCACCTGCTGAAACTCGGGAATATCCAGGAGCCTCTCCATTCCAGGCGACATGAGGCCCATTTCCGCTGAGGCATCTCGAGACTAACCACACCTAACCTCTGGAACTTCCAAAGGGTCCTTCACACCCTTGCTGCAACTCAAGAAGTTCCCCGACATACCCGTTCCTCTTCACATTCTGCCATAATGGTGGTGTCATCTGCATATCTAAGTTGATTGATATTTCTACCGGCAATCTTGATTCCAGCTCATGTATCTTCCATCCCAGCATTTTTCATGATGTACTCTGCATATAAGTTAAATAAACAGGGTGACAATATACAGCCTTGACATACTCCTTTTCCTTTTTGGAACCAGTCTGTTGTTCCATGTCCTGCTCTAACTGTTGCTTCCTGACCTTCATCCAGATTTCTCAAGAGGCAGGTTAGGTGGTCTGGTATTCCCATCTCTTTCAGAATTGTGGCTAAGACAACAGTATAAGGACCTTTCCGATGTCAGGCCAAGGAATTGTGTTTCCAGTCATTGAGCCACACCTGATCACTGAGCACAAATTCATGAATCTCTTCCTCAAGGGGGAATGATATTCTTTTTTATACAAACTTAGTTACCTGATTTATTACCTTACCTAATTGTTCCATCTGCTGTGAAATCCCACCCCCTTACTTGTGGCAAATCTGCTAACACCTGCCTCACTGTGGGAGGGGGTCTCCCATAGAAAATTTCATAAGGACAACAACTATGGGAACGTGCGGTAACCCGTAATATGAGTAAGTCTGCCGGAAGCAAGCCCATCCATGTACAGTCAGTCTCTATGATCCATTTTGAAAGTGTCTCTTCAAGAGTTTGGTTGTTTCTTTCCACCATTCCAGAACACTGGGGCCTATATGCTGTATGTAATTTCCACTGATATTTAGAGCTTCACATACCTGTTAATTAACGCGGCTACAAAGACAGGGCCATTGTCGGATTCTATACTGGTTGGAAACCCAAGTCTGGGAATTATTTCTCAAATCAGCGAGCTACTTCATTTTCTTTTTCAGATCAGGTAGGGAAGGCCTCTGCCCAACCGGAGAAGGTACCTACTATTCTAGTAAGTCATGATAACAGGTGACTGCCTTTGCTTCCCGAAGGACACTCGCTTTCCCTGCATCCTGAGAACTCCACGTCTCAGCCAGTTGGAAAAGCGCTTCTTGGAGGTCATTATTCAGGGGCAATTTCCCCTGGAGCCCGGGGCCATAGGGAGCGGCTCCACACTCCCAGAGAAAGGCAGAGCCACAGCCACACATCTGTCCCATCCCCTTTGCTCTGTAGGAGAGCTCTAGTGAGCCTAGGTCTGTCAGGAAAATTCTTGGCTCCTATGGGGACACATTCTATGTGTGAAACTGCATCCAGGACCTAGGGGCCACAGGGCGCCTGTTTCTCTCGGGGGCGGAGGGTGGGGGGCCTGAAGCAGTGCGGCCCAGCAACAGCTTCCACATCCATCCAATTGCTCTTTTCTTACCTCTGATAGAACTAGCTTTGTTCCAGTCTTTGGCAATTTGGAGGCAAGCGGGCCCCACTTCCTCCCCAAGGAAGCATGGGACCTACTTTGAGTGGAAAGGCCCCTCACGGAGCTGAACCCAGGAAGGCACCCAGTCATGTCTGACACATTCCTGCATCCTGCTTCTTCATGAGCAATACTGCTATAAGCTAGGAATGTCTTTCCAAGGCTCAGAAAGGACAGGGGAGATGCATGGTGCTGCCTCTGGAATTTCGGTCCTCTGAGCAGACCTGGAGGTCTCCCCTTGAAGAAGCTAACCAGTTTCTTCCAAATACAGGCTTGCAAACACACACTGGGTGGCTGCCTCTTCTTCCCTGAAGGACGATCACTTTCCCCGCATCCTGTGAACTCTGCATCCCAGCCTGCTGGAAAAGCGCTTCTTGGAGGTCATTTTTCAGGGACAATTTTCCTTGGAGCCCGGGCCGTAGGGAGGGCCCCATGCTCGCTGGGAAAGGCAGAGTCACATCCACAGTCTGTTCTACCCCTTTTGCCCTGTAGAGAGCTCTAGTGAGCCTAGGTCTGTCAGGAAAAATTCTTGTCTCCTACGGGGACACACCCTGTGTGTTAACCTGCATATCGGACCTAGGGGCCACAGGGCGCCTGTTCCTCTCGGGGGGGACCCTGAAGTGGTGCGGCCCAGCAACAGCCTGAACATCCATCCGATTGCTCTTTCCTTCCTTCTGATAGAGCTAGCTTTGCTTCTCGCTTTGGCATTTCGGAAGCTAGGGGGAGCCCCACCGCTGTTGTCCTGGGGTCTATTGGAGGTACCAAGTCTATTGGACCCCAGCATGGCACCCGACCCCCTCAGACACACTCCCGCAGCCTCCTTCCCATGGGCAGGACTGTTCTGACCTAGGAATGTGTTCCCAAGGCTCAGAAAATGCAGGGAGACACACGGCCCTGACTCTGGAACTGAGGCCGTTGGAGCAGGCCTGGAGGTCTGACGTCTGAGACGCCAAACACTTGCTGCAAGATACAGGTGTGAAAACACACTCTCTGGGGCTGCCTTTCCTTCCTCCAAGGAAGAGAGCTCTTCCAGTCTCCTCCGTGCTGAGTCATACAAGGCTGGAAAGGTCTGGCTTAGGGACATTTCTCAGCGGCAATGGCCCCTGAGGCCCTGCACCAGGAGGGATCCTACCCTCCCAGGGGAAGTCAAAGCAACCTCCAAACAGCTGTTCTATCATGTTTCCTCTGCAGGAGGGAGCTAGTGAGCCCAGGTCTGTCTGGAACGTTCTTGGATCCTGCGGGGAAATCATCCTGGGAGCCCACCTGGATACCCCAAGGGGGCTAAAATTTGCATTTTCCTTCCTTGGAGCCTAACGCAGTACAGCCT
>NW_017197153.1:0-8199 GCF_001704415.2 Capra hircus
TTCAAGTTCAAGTCAAGTCAAGTTTCAAGTCAAGTTCAACGTCAGTTCAAGTTCAAGTCAAGGTCAAGGTCAAGTTGAAGTTGAAATTCATGGTCAAGTTCAAGGTCAAGGTCAAGTCAAGGTCAAGGCCAAGTTCAAGTTCAAGTTCAAGGTTAAGTTCAAGGTTAAGGTCAAGTTCAAGTTCAAGGGCATGGCAAGGCCAAGCCCAAGACCAAGGCAAGGCAACGGCAACGCCAAGGCAAGGCCAAGGCAAAGGCCAAGGCCACCAAAGCGAAGCCCAAACCCGCGTAACGCCTGACAAAAGCAGAAGCCACTAGGCCCCTGTGCAGAGCCACTGAAGGCAGCAAGGCCACAGAGCTCCCGACTCCCATTCCCACATGAAGATGTGAGGATAAAGGGCCTCATCCCAGCAAAGCACCCGCTCCCACCACCCCAACCCGACCCCCGCCCCCCGCAGCACGCCCCCTGAAACAGCACTGTCTTCCCAGAAAAGAGAACGGAGAAGCCATGTGTGTGCCAAAGGAGCAAGATGAATGAACGATGCCACGCCCTCCGAATTTGGGCACACCTGACGCCTCGGAACCCGGGCCTGGCTGATGGGTCCCAGCCGTTCTCGGTGGGAGGGGTCAACACATTGGCCGAGAGCCCTTGCCCAGGCCACCCGCAAATCCCTGAGATGTGATCCGACCACAGGGACGAGGGCAAACGTACCGCTTGAGGTGCTGGAGGAGCCGGACGAAGCCATGGTGGGAGAGGCACACGGGCACGCTGCAGACTGCTGGCCGAGTGGGCGGGGACCCAGCAGCTCAGGACTCTGGAGAACGGGAGGCGTCTCCGCCACCATTGACGTCAATAGGGTTTGGGTGGTAGATGGAGGGGCCGCCCCTGGCCTCTTTCCAAGCAGAGACCTGGACGGAGTCCCGTGGAGTGAGTGGGCTTTTCCGGGCACGGCTGTGCCCTGGACCGCCAAGATCCCCGTTGGGGTGGGCGGCAGTTCGGGGCTTTGGTTTGTGGCCCTCCCTCGCAGTGGGGGGTGGGTTCAACCCGAGTGATCAATCAGGGCCCTCAGCAGTGCCAAGGGAACTCACCGCCCAGGAAACGCCCCTAGGTCCCTTTGAATTGGCCACCAACGCCCCCTTTCCCAGCCTGCCTTGCTCTGGGATTTCCCGCCTTTTCACATTCCACAGGTCCCTGGCCTCGACTGTCCCCCGCTGGCTCCTCCGAGGCATTCCGGGACACCAGACGCTCTCTCCAGCGCCCCACCTAGATCCCTCGCTGTCCTCGCCTCCGTTTCCCCATGCCCCCTCCCCAACTCCTCCGTGGGCTCTTGGCATCCTTTTCCTACAGCAGTCCCAGAGTGCCACCCCGAGGGCTTTGAGTTGCCTGGAGCCCAAGGCTCCGGCCAGAGACCTGAGGGGCCAGCGTCTGGACTGGCAGCTAATGCCATTTGGGGCTTTTCTCACGTGGAGCCTGAGGCCCGCACCTCCGCGGGCAAGCCCCAGCGCGAGTGCCCTGGAGATACCCGCCCAAGGGGACAGTGTATCCCCTACTGTGGGGAAGGAGGTTCCTGTTTTCCCTGCACTGGTTCGACTTTCAGGCCGAGGATCGACTCACACCACGGTGGCAAGTGGAATAGCCCTGTGGGAAAGCCTCATGGGAAAGACTCCAGGGAAAGCCACAGATTCCTTGATCCACGAGAAGGGAAGCGTGACACTGCTGCTACCGCTCGGGAGCAAAGCGCACGTGCATGACCCCAAGCGAGCCGAGGACTGACGCAAGCTTGGGAGACTCCAGAAGTACGCCAAGATCCATGTCAGCACTGGAGAGGAATCCTCAGGTTCCGGTCCCGACTCCACACAAGGTCTTAGGCCCCGGCATAGACCGGAGAGGAATCCTGAGAGGCCCCCTAGCACCTCGCATGGGGACTGGCCTTTCCTGAGGTCACCAGAGCGGGTCCCTGAGGTCTCCGTCGTAACTCGAGAGCACCTGCCGCAACTCGAGAAAATCCAGGAGATTCTGCCCTCCAGGCGAGATGAGGCCCATTTCCGCTGAGGCATCTCATGGCTAATCACACCTAACCTCTGGAACTTCCAAAGGGTCCTTCACACCCTTGCTGCAAATCAAGAAGTTCTCCGACATACCCATATCCACTCGAGAGGAAGAACGAGGGTCCCGCCCATATCCAGCGGAGCCCCGTTTCCGCCTTGTAGCTCGAGAAGAGGGATCCTTTCCCTTCGTTATGGGGAAAGAATTCCCGGCCTTCCCGTCGCATGTCAAGAGGAGGCGCTCTCAACAGGAAAGAAGAGAGGAACTCCAGGGCCTTGCCAGCATTCCAAGGGTCCCCCAGATGTCTAAGTCCATTCCAGAAGAAACTGTTTTCCCTGCACTGCCTCGATGTTCACGCCGAGGATCGACTCACACCACCGTGGCACGTGGGACAGCCCTGTTGGAAAACATCGTGGGAAAGCCTCAATGGAAAGCGACAGATCCCTTGATCCACACGTCGGCAGGTGTGACACTGCTGCTGCAGGTCGTGAGGAAATGGCAGGTGCATGCCCCACACGAGATGAGGAGTGACTCCCCTGGTGAGACTCCAGAAGTACGGAAAGATTCATGTCAGCACTGGAGAGGCATCCTCAGGGTCTGGCCCCGACTCCACACAAGGTCTTAGGCACCGGTATCGATGGGAGAGGAATCCCTAGAGGCCCCCTGGTAACTCGCATGGGGACTGGCCTTTCCTGAGGCCACCAGAGCGGGTCCCTGAGGACCCGTCGTAACTAGAGAGCACCTGCCACAACTGGGTAAAATCCAGGAGGTTCTCCCCTCCAGGCGGATTGAGGCCCATTTCCTCTGAGGTGTCTGGAGGCTCATCACACCTAACCTCTGGAAATTCAAAAGGGTCCTTGCTGCAACTCAAGAAGTTCCCCGACATACCTGTCTCCACACGAGAGGAAGCACGAGGGTCCCGCCCACATTCAGAGGAACCCCGTTTCCGAGATGAAGGATCCTATCCTGCTTAGTCAGGAAAGATTTTTCGGCGTTCCCGTGGCATCTCAAGAGCAAGGGTTCTCAATAGGAAAGGCGAGAGGAACTCCAGGGTCGTGCCACCATTCCAAGAGTCCCCCAGGTGTCTCAGTCCATTTCAGAAGAACCCGTTTTCCCAGCACTGCCTCGACTTTCACGCCGAGGATCCACTCACACCATGGTGGCATGTGGGACAGCCCTGTGAGAAAGCCTCGAGGGAAAGCCACAGATCCCTTGATCCCCACGACGGGAAGCGTGACACATCTGCTACACTGTCCCTGAGGTCACGGTCGTATGTCAAGAGTACCTGCCGCAACTCGAGAAAATCCAGGAGGTTCTCTGCTCCAGTCGAGATGAGGCCCATTTTCTCTGCGGCGTTTCGAGAGTAATCACACCTAACCTCTGGAACTTCCAAAGTGTCCTAAACACCCTTGCTAAAACACAAGAAGTTCCCCAACATGCCCGTCTCCACTCCAGGGGAAGCACGAGGGTCCGGCCACCACCAGAGGAGCTCCGTTTCCGCCTCCAACCTCGAGATGAGGGATCATTCCCTGCTTCCTCGGGAAAGAATTCCCGACGTTTCCGACGCATCTCAAGAGGAGGCGCACTGCACAGGAAAGGCGAGAGGAACTCATGCGTCGTGCCACCATTCCAAGAGTCCCCCAGATGTCTCAGTCCATTCCAGATGATCCTGTTTTCCCTGCACTGCTTCGACTTTCACGCCGAGGACCGACTCACACCACGGTGGCACGTGTGACAACCCTGTGGGAAAGCCTCGTTGGAAAGCCTCGAGGGAAAGCCAGAGATCCCTTAAACCACGCGACGGGAAGCGTGACAGTGCTGCTACAGCACGGGAGGAAAGCGCACGTGCATGCCCCTACTCGAGACGAGAACTGACTCCCCTGGGGAGACTCCAGAAATACCCCAAGATGCATGTCAGCCCTGGAGAGGAATCCTCAGGTTCCGGCCCCGACTCCACACAAGGTCTTAGACCCTGGCATCGACGGAGAGGAATAGCGACAGGACCTCTAGCAACTCGCATGGGGACTGGCCCATACCTGAGGTCACCAGAGCGGGTCCATGAGGTCCCCGTCGTAAGTCGAGAGCACCTGCCGCAACTCGGTAAAATCCAGGAGGTTCTCCCCTGCAGGCGAGATGAGGCCCGTTTCCACTGAGGTGTCTCGAGGCTAATCACACGTGAACTCTGGAACTTCTAAAGAGTCTTTCACAGTCATGCTGCAACTCAAGAAGTTCCCCGACATACCCGTCTCCACTCCAAGAGCAAGCACGAGGGTCCCGGCCCACATCCAGAGGAGCTCCGTTTCCGGCTCGTAGCTCGAGATGAGGGATCCTTTCCCTGCGTGGTCGGGAAAGAATTCCCGGCGTTCCCGTCCATCTCAAGAGGAGGCGCTCTCCACAGGAAAGGAGAGAGGAACTCCAGGGTCCTGCCACCATTCCCAGAGTCCCCCAGATGTCTCAGTCCATTCCAGGGAAACCTGTTTTCCCTGCACTGCTTCTACTTTCAAAGCCGAGGATCGACTCACAACACGGTGTCACGTGGGACAGCCCTGTGGGAACGCCTCGTGGGAAAGTCCCTGATCCCTTGATCGACGCTAAGGGAAGCGAGACACTGCTGCTACAGCTCGGGAGGAAAGTGCATGTGCATACCTCCACTCGAGACGAGGACTGACTCCCCTGGGGAGACTCCAGAAGTACCCCCAGATCCATGTCAGCACTGGAGAGGAATTCTCAGGTCCCGGCACCCACTCCACACGAGATCTTAGGCCCCGGCATCGTCGGAAGAGGAATCCCGAGAAGCCCCCGAGCAACTCGCATGGGGACTGGCCTTTCCTGAGGCCACCAGAGCGGGTCCCTGAGGTCCCCGTCTTAAGTCGAGAGCACCTGCCGCAACTCGAGAAAATCCAGGAGGTTCTCCCCTCCAGGCCAGATGAGGCCCATTTCCGCTGAGGCGTCTCGAGGCTAGTCACAACACAAACCTTTGGAACTTCCAAAGGGTCCTTCACACCCTTGCTGCACCTCAAGAAGTTCGACGACATACCCATCTCCACTCGAGAGGAAGCCACGAGAGTCCCGCCCACATCCAGAGGAGCCCAGTTTCCGCCTCCTAGCTCGAGAGGAGGGATCTTTTCCCTGCCGTGGTCGGTCAAGAATTCCCGAGGTTCCCGTCGCATCTCAAGAGGAGGCGCTCTCCACAGGAAAGGCGAGAGGAACTCCAGGGTCGTGCCACCATTCCCAGAGACACCAGATGTCTCCGTCCATTCCAGGGAAACCTGTTTTCCCTGCACTGCCTCGACTTTCAAGCCGAGGATCGACTCCCACCACGGT
Source organism: Capra hircus (assembly GCF_001704415.2). Taxonomy (NCBI): domain Eukaryota; kingdom Metazoa; phylum Chordata; class Mammalia; order Artiodactyla; family Bovidae; genus Capra; species Capra hircus. The sequence continues at coordinate 5,371 of NW_017197153.1, forward strand.
GGCACCTGGGACAGCCCTGTGGGAAAGCCTCGTGGAAAAGCCTCGTGGGAAAGCCTCGAGGGAAAGCCACAGATCCCTTGATCCACGCGAAGGGAAGCGTGACACTGCTGCTACAGCTCTGAAGGAAAGCGCACCGTGCATGCCCCCACTCGAGACGAGGACTGACTCCCCTGGGGAGACTCCAGAAATACCCCAAGATCCATGTCAGCACTGGAGAGGAATCCTCAGGTTATGGCACTGACTCCTCACAAGGTCTAAGGCCCAGCATCGAAGGGAGAGGAATCCCGAGAGGCCCCCGAGTAACTCGCATGGGGACTGGCCTTTCCTGTGGCCACCAGAGCGGGTCCCTAAAGGTCCCCGTCGTAAGTCGAGAGCACCTGCCCACAACTCGAGAAAATCCAGGAGGTTCTCCCCTCCAGGCGAGATGAGGCCCATTTCCGCTGAGGCGTCTCGAGGCAAATCACACCTAACCGCTGGAATTTCCAAAGGGTCCTTCACACCCTTGCTGCAACTCAAGAAGTTCCCCGACATAACCCGCCTCCACTCCAGAGGAAGCACGAGAGTCCCGCCCACATCCAGAGGAGCCCCGTTTCCGCCTCCTAGCTTCGAGAGCAGGGATCCTTTCCCTGCGTGGACGGGAAAGAATTCCCGGTGTTCCCGTCGCATCTGAAGAGGAGCCGCTCTCCACAGGATAGGCGAGAGGAACTCCATTGTCGTGCCACCATTCCCCAGAGTCCCCCAGATGACTCAGTCCATTCCAAGGAAACCTGTATTCCCTGCACTGCCTCGACTTTCAAGCCGAGGATCGACTCACACCACGTTGGCACGTGGGAGAGCCCTGTGGGAAAGCCTCGTGCGAAAGCCTTGCGGAAAAGCCTCGAGGGAAAGCCACTGATTCCTTGATCCACTCGACGGGAAGCATGACACTGCTGCTCCATCAAGGGAGGAAATTGCACGTGCATGCCCCCACTTGAAACGAGGACTGACTCCCCTGGGGAGACTCCAGAAGTACCGCAAGATCCATTTCACACTGGAGAGGAATCCTTAGGTTCCGGCACCGACTCCACAAAAGGTCTTAGGCCCCGGCTTCGACGGAGAGGAAACCCGAGAGGCCCCCGAGCAACTCGCATGGGGACTGGGCTTCCTGAGGCCACAAGAGCAGGTCCCTGAGATCCCCGTCTTAAGTCGAGAGCACCTGCAGCAACTCGAGAACATCCAGGAGTTTCTCCCTCCAGGCGAGATGAGGCCCATTTCCGCTGAGGCGTCTTGAGGCTAATCACACCTAACCTCTGGAACTTCCAAAGGGTCCTTCACACGCTTGCTGCAACTCAAGAAGTTCCCCGACATACCAGTCTCCACTCGAGAGGAAGCCCGAGGGTCCCGCCCACATCCAGAGGAGTCTGGTTTCCACCTCGTCGCTTGAGATTAGGGATTCTTTTCCTGCTTCGTCTGGAATGAATTCCCGGCTTTCCCGTCGCATCTCAAGAAGAGGCGCTCTCAACAGGAAAGGCGAGAGAAACCCCAGTGTCGTGCCACAATTCCAAGGGACCCCCAGATGTCTCAGTCCATTCCAGAGGAACTTGTTTTCCCTGCACTGCCTCTACTTTCACGCGAGGATCCACTCACTCCACCATGGCATGTCCCACGTGGGACAGTCCTGTGGGAAAGCCTCGTCGGAAAGCCTCGAGGGAAAGCCACAGATCCCTTGATCCACGCGAAGGGAATCGTGACACTGTGGCTACAGCTCGGTAGGAAAGCACACGTGCATGCCCCCACTCGAGACCAGGACTGACTGCCCTGGGGAGACTCCAGAAGTACCCCAAATCCAGGTCAGCACTGGAGAGGAATCCTCAGGTTCAGCAGCGACTCCACACAAGGTCATAGGCCCATCTACGGGAGTGGAATCCCGAGAGGCCCCCGAGCAACTCGCATGGGACTGGCCTTTCCTGAGTCCACCAGAGCGGGTCCCTGAGGTCCCCGTCATAAATCGAGAGCACCTGCCGCAACTCGAGAAAATCCTGGAGGTTCTCCCCTCCAGGCGAGATGAGGCCCATTTTCGCTGAGGTGTCTCGAAGCTAATCACACCTAACCTCTGAACTAACAAAGGTCCTTCACACCCTTGATGCAACTGAAGAAGTTCCCCGACATACCCCGTCTCCACTCGAGAGGAAGCACGAAAAGTCCCTCCTCATCCCAGAGGAGCCCCGTTTCGGCCTCCTAGCTCGGAGCAGGGATCCTTTCCCTGCGTGGTCGGGAAAGAATTCCCGCCGTTCCAGTCGCATCTCAAGGGGAGGGGCTCTCCACAGGAAGGGCGAGAGGTACTCCAGGGTCGTGCCACCCTTCCAGAGTCCCCCAGATGTCTCAGTCCATTCCAGGGAAACCTGTTTTCCCTACACAGCCACACGACTTCAAGCCGAGGATCGACTCACACCATGGGCACGTGGACAGCCCTGTGGGAAAGCCTCTTGGGCAAGCCTCGAGGGAAAGCCACAGATCCCTTGATCCACGCGAAGGGAAAGCATGACACTGCTGCTACAGCTCGAGAGGAAATCGCACGTGAATGCCCCAATTCGAGACGAAGACTGACTCCCCTGGGGAGACACCCGAAGAACCCCAAATCCATGTCAGCACTGGAGAGGAATCCTCAGGTTCCGGCAGCGAGTCCACACAAGTCTTAGGCCCCGGCATCGACGGGAGAGAATCCCGAGATGATCCCGAGCAACTCGCTGGGGACTGGCCTTGCCTGAGGCCACCAGAGCCGGTCCCTGAGGACCCTGTCGTAAGTCGAGAGCACCTGCCGCAACTCGAGAAAATCCAGGAGGTTCTCCC
>NW_017197154.1:0-8198 GCF_001704415.2 Capra hircus
ACAAGTAATTTTGTAACTGTTAAACAAAAAAGACAAATTAAGATTAAAAGGCTCGTGTTACGAGACCAATGTCTTGGTTTCCAGAAAAGAGATTTAGATACTTGGATAAAGGTAATAAAACAGCTAAAAACTAATTATACTTTGCATGGGCCTGTAAATGCCTTTTGCTCTGTAAAATATTATTACAAATGTTCTGACCCCCCGTCATGAGGCTGTTAGTTAGATAGCCTATGGGAGAGACTATAGCAGTGGATCGTAGTGGGTCTCCACCTATTACGCAGATCATATTTTCTGCCATTGGCAAACAAAAGGAGAGAGACTGTACTCTTCTCCCGAGGAAGAGGGTGCTTATAGGACGCAGCGGCCGAGCGCCCTGGAGAGCCCCCTCCCCCTCTACACAAACCAAACCTTTAAAAGAGTTGTCTTATTTAAGGCGACCACTGCAACCTCTGCTTGCGCCTCCCCAGGGCTTAAGAACTCCCCACTTTATATCCAAAGCCCCAGAACATTGCTTAAGTTTGAAAACTAGTGACAATATTTTGAGCAAAAGAGCTTTTTAAAACAGAGCTTGCTCCTTGCATAAAATCCCCTCAGGAGGGGCCTCACCCAACAAAAAAAAGAAAAAGGAAGAAAAACAGGAAAAAAAGAAAAAATATTCGTAATAAAAAGGACTTAACAAATGCAAAATGTTTCTCTTGAGGCCAAAGAACATTTTTTGCCAAAATGTCTTGCTAAACAGAGATAACAAGCCGTACCAAACCCCCAGGTAGCTCAGGCCTGGACCTCAGTTCCACCACCTTAATAATAATAGCTCCTGACTCAGATTCCAGTGGCTAGTCCCCTGCCTGAGGACATTGTAAGACTTGTGCTGGGGCATAGCTTGCTTTCTTTTCAAAAAATTTCGGTAGTGTCTTGTGTAGTAAATTCTGATTATACTAAAAAAAATTGAAGTTTTGATATGGCCACCGCTAAAACTGTGCAATTAAAATTAAAAAAATAGCACAGCTTTTGCTTTTACCTTATTACCAGACAGAAAAACCAGACAAAAAAAGCCCCAGAGGATCTAGATCTAGCTTTTTGGGTGCAAAAAATTGCAGCTTCTAGGCCTTTAAAAGATTTTTTAAAGATATAAAATGTCATGGCTGTTAGACAATAGACAAGACGTTTCTTACATTGCTGAGAGACTAGCGCAGCTCCTGCCAACATATACTACTGAAAAGGAGTTGGTGGGATTAGAAAAGGTGGTATGCAGGATAAAAATGCTATAGAGTAAGAGGTGAGAGAGAGTTTAAAACCTTGGTGAATAGTGAGCTCCCCGTTGCTGGAAGTATTCAAGCAAAGATTAAATGGTTACTTGTCATCTAAAAGGCTATAGACCAGATTTGGTTATAAAAAGATCATTAAAAAAGCTTTTCTTGCTTCTTATATTTGGTCTGCCAAAAGTTTTAAAACTGATAATGTCCTTTTAAAGCTGCTGAGAGATTGTTTTACTAACTTTAAATGATTTCCAAAAAATTATTAGGTGATATTAATTGGATATGCCCACATTTAAAACTGACTTTTGTAGATTTAAAGCCTTTTGTTTGATTGCTGAAAAAATAAATCCTAATCCCAGTTCTAAGAAAAAGTTGACTAGTGTGACACAGTTGGCTTTCGTTAAAGTGAATGAGGCTTTAAATGATCAGTTAATTAAGATTAATATTGCCAAAAAGGAGATTAAATTATTCTTGCCACAAAATGTATACCTACAGGATGCTTGTGACAAGAAGGCCCATTGGTTTCCATCTAATGACCCCCCCAAAAATAGTTTTATCTTATCCCAACTTGGTGGAACAATGGCCTCTGCCTAAGAAAAAATTACTGACATATTAATTTAAAAGATTAATTCAAGCATACTGATTTATTAAATTGTTCAGTAAAGAGCCATCAAAAATTGTAATTCCATATAACAAAAAACAACTTGATGCTTTTCAAATGTTTGCTGATTGGCAGATTGCTATAGGAAATTCTTGTGATCAGATCTTGCATCATTTACCCTCACTGCTTTGTTAATTCAAAAATTAAAAAAGGAGAAATTAAGTATAGTTTTCCCCATCAGATTTTACAACATGTTCTCTTTGTAATAAGTTAAATGCTGATTCGTTTGGAACAGTAAAATAAAAAGCCATTGGTAAAGCAAAAAGATCTCCAGATAACAAAAAGATCCCGACCAGAATTTGCTGCGGGTCGAGGAAGTGTTTATATTTTTTCCACAGGGTGCAGATTCGTCAATTTGGATCCCGGACAGACTGATTCGCCACAAAAGAAAAAGGGAACTTCTCTGCCGCCACCGCCGCGGGAAACAGCCGTGCACCAAAAGCTGCGGGCGGGCCAGCCTGACTGACGGAACCCAGTGCACCGCACTCGCAGCCCCGTTACAGCGCCAGTGTCAGAGGGCGGGGTGAAGGCCGCTGCTCCCACCGGCAGAAGAGGCAAAAGAACATCAAGATCCCGGCGGGACTAACAGCTGCTGCAGCGCAAACTCCAACCAGAAAATGACTCTATTTACTCTATTTTGGCTTGTCTATCCTCTCCTTATGTTCTTCTTTTCACCAATGATTCCAGAAAACTTAACGTACCTAATGTAGCAACTTGTGAACCATGGATGTTTTCATCTTGTTTAACTCCTCAAAGTAATGTCTGCTCTTTTGTGGTTTTAAAGATGTCCTGTAACTGTAACAACTTATTGATATGATAATTATGTTCTTGCTGTGTTACAATAACTGTTATTGTTACTATGGCAGCGGTCATTGACTCAACAAGTGTAAATGCCCAATATGTTAAAAAATCAAGTTTTAGGTGTTTTGAAACAGCTCAGATATTAGTTTAGACTTAGGGAAACTGCATAACCAGATTCAGACCTTGGAACACTCCCGATTAGATTTTACCACCGCAGGAGAAGCCAATGACTTTTTCCACACTTTCTCTAACTTCATTTCTGGAAAGACTATTCTGTCTACTCTTTATAATCTTGCTCCTCGTAATCATTCTTCCCTGTATTGTCTAGATTCTTCGGCAGAGCATTCGGAATCTCGCGACCGAACTGCACCTGATTTTAAACAAAAATAATTAATTATTTAAAATAAAAAAGGGTGAGATGCTGGGAGCCAGTGTGAGGAATCCCGCCGTGACAAGGTCATGAGGAAGGAAGCTGACATACGCAAGGCGTGCTCAGACTTCAGGGACCCCTCTGCAAATTCCTAAGCACGTACCCCAACAAAAATCTGCCGCTTTTCTGCTCTGCTTTTCCACTCTTCTGACATTCTCTGGAAAAAGTCAAATCAGGGCTTTAGTCTTCTGCATTTGAAAGAGTGTTTCAATCCAAAAACCCCTCCGATGGCTTTCTAGCCTGCCTGCAGGACTCGTACAGCTGCGCATGTGATTGTTTTGAGGCCTCCTGACCGCAGGAGGCACAGGAAGCTTAAAACATCCTAGGAATGTAGGAGCTTCCGAGGAGTCAAAATCTTTAGAATAGGACTGATTAAAGGTTTCATTTTTTGGGTCAATACTTGCTGCCAAATTTTCATATCCTTTATTTTTAGATATAGTTGGTATATAGAAAAACAAGTAGTAGACCTGGTATTAGCAACATTAGATCTTTGAGTTAAGTACCTTCTTTGTTATATCCCACTGCACCTTTGTTCTATAGAGATGTAACTTTAATGCTTTAAGGAGATGCAGATTAAAAAAAAAAAACACTTCAGGGGAAAAAAATTAACATTCATTAAGGAAGAGAGCCAAAAAGTGTTAACAAGCCTCTTGGCCAAAAGATAATGTAAATCACCTGAGACCTTTTGTATACAAACTGATATACGGAAAGAATCTGGGTTGTGAACGCTACATAATTTTGTGTTACCCATTGATCTCCGTGTTTATATCAAAAGTATAAAAGGCCTTCTGAACAATAAAGGATGGGGGCCAGTTTCTCGAACTAGTCTCTCGGCCTGGTTTCTTGGGACTCTGGCTCCCCCATGTCTCTCTCTCTCTCTTCTTCTCTCCCCCTTCCCTCTCTCTCTGCTCTTTACTTTAACTTCAGGCTGAATCTCCATCTGGGCGCGGAGGCTCGCCAGGTCTACTTACTTGCCCCGGCTGTTAAGACCCGCACGAAAGGAGCTTAAGGCGAGGCACCTTAGATATTCAAGCGTGCGCCGGTGGCCCAACGTAGATGGTGCAAATTCCTTGTCTGGAATTTTATTGGCCTTCCGCGTAAACCAAGCTATTCAGCCCTCTTCCTCCACTTAATCTTCTTTACTACACTATAGTTTCTTAATCTAATCTTACATTAATAAACAAACAAGTCTTTCCACGCCAACGCCGTCCACCCTTCGAATTCCCTGGATCCACCGGGGCTGGACCCCGGCAGGCACCGACTCCACACAAGGTCTTAGGCCCTGGCATCGACGGAGAGGAATCCCGAGAGGCCCCGAGCAACTCGCAAGGGGACTGGCCTTTCCTGAGGCACCAGAGCGGGTCCCAGCGGTCCCCGTCGTAAGGCGAGAGCACGTACCGCAACTCGAAAAAATCCAGGAGATTCTCCCCTCCAGGGGAGATGAGGCCCATTTCCGCTAAGGCGTCTCGACTCTAAACACACCTAACCTCTGGAATTCCAAAGGATCCTTCACACCCTTGCTGCACTCAAGAAGTTCCCCAACATACCCGTCTCCACTCGAGAGGAAGCCGAGAGTCACGCCCACATCCAGAGGAGCCCCGTTTCTGCCTCCAAGTTCGAGAGGAGGATCCTTTTGCTGGTGTCGGGAAAGAATTCCCGGGTTCCCGTCGCATCTCAAGAGGAGGCGCTGTCCACAGGAAAGGCGAGAGGAACTCCAGGGTCGTGCCACCATTCCAGAGTCCCCCAGATGTCTCAGTCCATTCCAGGGAAGCCTGTTTCCCCGGCACTGCCTCGACTTTCAAACCGAGGATCGACTGACACCACGGTGGCACGTGGGACATCACTGGGGGAAAGCATCGTTGGAAAGCCTGGGGAAAGCCTCGTGGGAAAGCCTCATGGGAAAGCCTCGAGGGAAAGCCACAGATCCCTTGATCCAAGCGAAGGGAAGCGTGACACTGCTGCTACAGCTCGGGAGGAAAGCGCACTTGCATGTCCACACTCGAGACCAGGACTGACTCCCCTGGGAGACTACAGAAGTACCCCAAGATCCATGTCAGCCCTGGAGAGGAATCCTCAGGTTCCGGCACAGACTCCACACAAGGACTTAGGCCCCGGCATCGAGGGGAGAGGAATCCCCGAGAGCCCCCGCAACTCGTATGGGGACCTGCCTTTCCTGAGGCCACCAGAGCGGGATCCTGATGTCCCGTTGTAAGTCGAGAGCACCTGCCGCAACTCGAGAAAATCCAGGAGGTTCTCCCCTCCAGGCGAGATGAGGCCCTTTCCGCTGAGGCGTCTCCAGGCTAATCACACAAACCTCTGGAACTTCCAAAGGGCCCTTCACACACTTGCTAAAACTAAAGAAGTTCGCCGACATACCCGTCTTCACTCGAGAGGAAGCACGAGAGTCCGCCCACATCTAGAGGAACCCCGTTTCCGCCTCCTAGCACGAGAGGAGGTATCCTTTGCCTGATTGGTCGGGAAAGAATTCCCGGCGTTCCCGTCGCATCTCAAGAGGAGGCACTCTCCACAGGAAAGGCGAGCGGAACTCCAGGGTCGTGCCACAATTCCCAGAGTCCCCCAGATGTCTCAGTCCATTCCAGGAAAACCTGTTTCCCTACACTGCCTCGAATTTCAGGACGAGGATCCACTCACACCACGGTGGCACGTGGGACAGCCCTTTGGGAAATCCTTGAGGGAAAGCCACAGATCCCTTGATCCATGCGAAGAGAAGCGTGACACTGCTGCTACAGCTCAGGAGGAAGCGCACCTGCATGCCCCCACTCGAGACGAGGACTGACTCCCCTGGGGAGACTCCAGAAGTACCCCAAGATCTATGTCAGCACTGGAGAGGAATCCTCAGGTTCCGGCACCGACTCCACACAAGGTCTTAGGCCCCGGCATCGACGGAGAGAAATCCCGAGAGGCCCCCGAGCAACTCGCATGGGGACTGGCCTTTCCTGAGGCCACCAGATCGGGTCCCTGAGACCCCCGTCGTAAGTCGAGAGCACCTGCACCAACTCAAGAAAATGCAGGAGGTTCTCCCCTCCAGGGGAGATGAGGCCCATTTCCTCTGAGGCTTCCCAGGCTAATCACACCTAACCTCTGGAACTTCCAAAGGGTCCTTCACACCCTTGCTGCAACTCAAGAAGTTCCACGACATACCCGTCTCGACTCGAGAGGAAGCACGAGAGTCCCGCCCACATCCAGAGGAGCCCCTTTCGCCTCCTAGCTCGAGAGGAGGGATCTTTTCCTGCGTGTTCGGAAAGAATTCCTGGCCTTCCCATCGCAGCTCAAAGGCGCTCTCCACAGAAAAGGCGAGAGGAACTCCAAGGTCTTGCCACCATTCCAAGAGTCCCCCAGATGTCTCAGTCCATTCCAGGGAAACCTGTTTCCCTGCACTGCCTCGACTTTCAAGCCGAGGATGGACTCTCACACCACGGTGGCACGTGGGACAACCCTGTGGGAAAGCTCGTGGAAAGCCTCAGTGGAAAGCCTCGAGAGAAAGCCACAGATCCCTTGATCCAAGCGAAGGGAAGCGTGACACTGCTGCTACAGCTCGGGAGGAAAGCGCACGTGCATGCCCCCACTCGAGACGAGGACTGACTCCCCTGGGGAGACTCCAGAATACCCCAAGTTCCATGTCAGCACTGGAGAGGAATCCTCAGGTTCCGGCACCGACTCCACACAAGGTCTTAGGCCCCGCATCGACGGGAGAGGAATCCCGAGAGCCCCCGAGCAATTCGCATGGGGACTGGCCTTTCCTAAGGCCACCAAAGGGGTCCCTGAGGTCCCCATCGTAAGTGGAGAGCACCTGCCGCAACTCGAGAAAATCCAGGAGGTTCTCCCCTCCAGGCGAGATGAGGCCCATTTCCGCTGAGGTGTCTCGAGGCTACTCACACCTAACCTCTGGAACTTCCAAAGGGTCCTTCACACCCTTGCTGCAACTCAAGAAGTTCCCCGACATACCCGTCTCCACTCGAGTAGAAGCACGAGAGTCCCGCCCACATCCAGAGGAGCCCCGTTTCCGCCTCATAGCTCGAGAGAAGGGGATTTCCCTGCGTGTCGGGAAAGAATTTCCGGGGTTCCCGTCGCATCTCAAGAGGAGGCGCTCTCCACAGGAAAGGAGAGAGGAACTCCAGGTCGTGCCACCATTCCCAGAGCCTTCCAGATGTCTCAGTCCATTCCAGGGAAAACCTGTTTTCCCTGCACTGCCTCGACGTTCAAGCCGAGGATCGACTCACATCACGGTGGCACGTGGGACAGCCCTGTGGGAAAGCCTGGTGGGAAAGGTGGGAAAACTCATTGGAAAGCCTCGAGGGAAAGCCACAGATCCCTTGATCCAAGCGAAGGGAAGCGTGACACTGCTGCTACAGCTCGAGAGGAAAGCGCACTTTGCATGCCCACACTCGAGACGAGGACTGACTCCCCTGGTGAGACTCCAGAAGTACCCCAAGATCCATGTCAGCCCTGGAGAGGAATCCTCAGGTTCCGGCACCGACTCCACACAAGGTCTTAGGCCCGCATCAGGGGAGAGGAATCCCGAGAGGCCCCCTAGCATCTCGTATGGGCACCTGCCTTTCCTGAGGCCACCAGCGGGTTCCTGATGTCCCCGCCAAAAGTCAAAGCACCTGCCGCAACTAGAGAAAATCCAGGACGTTCTCCCTTCCAGGCGAGATGAGGCCCATTTAACTGAGGCGTCTCGAGGCTAATCACACCAAACCTCTGGAACTTCCAAAGGGTCCTTCACACACTTGCTAAAACTAAAGAAGTTCGTCGACATACCCGTCTCCACTCGAGAGGGAAGCACGAGAGTCCCGCCCACATCTAGAGGAACCCCGTTTCCGCCTACTAGCTCGAGAGGAGGGATCCTTTCCCTGCATGGTCGGGAAAGAATTCCGGCGTTCCCGTCGCATCTCAAGAGGAGGCGCTCTCCACAGGAAAGGCGAGGGAACTCCAGGGTCGTGCCACCATTCCCAGAGTCCCCCAGATATCTCAGTCCATTCCAGGGAAACCTGTTTCCCTACACTGCCTCGAATTTCAGGACGAGGAT
>NW_017197155.1:0-8198 GCF_001704415.2 Capra hircus
TCGCCTATCAGGGCGGCGCGCAGGGCTCCTCCAGCAGGTCTTGGCCTCAGGGGCTGCTTCCCCTGAGTTGAGGCTGTGGGCGGAACCCAGACACGCAGGATAAGGCGCAACCAACACTGCACATGTCTCTGCTGGGGAGGAGAGTGCTAGGGAACCTACGTCTCTCACACACTTTCTAGGCACGCCACGAGTCAGCCTCTGGGAGTGTGGGGATGCAAAACCCAGCCAGGGGCCCTTGGAACCTGGTGCTCTCCGTGCGGAGCTTTGTCTGGGCGGCCAAGGAACCGCTGAAGGAGCCCTGCTGTTGCCCTTCGCTTCCCTCTGACAGAGCTTTCACTGCTGGAGCCCTTGGCAGTGTGTCAACCCACCAGCCCCTAAGCCCTCCTCAAGGACGCTTGGGACCTAAGTGCAAAGGCAAGGCAGGGGTAGAGCTGAAGCCAGGAAGGGCGCAGTGGCGTTTCCGAGCCTCACACACAGCCTGCTCCTTCCTGGGGAGGGAGCCTTAAAGCAAGGCAAGTCTGCGCAAGGCTCGCCTATGGCAGAGCATCTTGGTGCCAGGAACTCTGCCAGATCGGGCCTCTGAACAGAGCTAGAGATCTGCCGTACTGGAAGTCGCACTTAGCTTCGTGTAAGCAGCAGGGATTTCAGCTTGACGGGGACTTGCTGCTCCTCTTCCCCCGAGGAGGCTCGCTTCCTGCTGCTGTGCACGTCGCCTATCAGGCGGGGCGCAGGGCTCCTCCAGCAGGTCTTGCCTCAGGGGCTGCTTCCCCTGAGTTGGGGCTGTGGGCAGGAACCCAGACACGCAGGATCAGGCCCCAAACACCTGCACATGTCTCTGCTGGGGAGGAGAGTGCTAGGGAACCTACGTCTGTCATACACTTTCTGGGCACCCAAGGAATCAGCCTCCGTGTGTGCGGGGCTGAAAACCCCAGCCAGGGGCCTGGGAGCCTGGTGCTCTCCGTGTGGCGCTGAATCTGGGCGGCCAAGCAACCGCTGGAGGAGCCCTGCAGTTGCCCTTCCCTTCCCTCTGACAGAATTCTCACTGGCTGGAGCCCTTGGCAGTGTGCAACCACCAGCCCCTAAGCTCTCCTTAAGGAGGACTGGGACCTAAGTGCAAAGGCAAGGCAGGATTGGAGCTGAGGCAAGAAAGGCGCCAGTGGCGACTCCCAGGCTCCTGCTGCCTGCTCCTTCCTGGAGAGGCAGCCTAAAAGCAAGGCAAGTCTGGGCAAGGCTAGCCCCGGCAGAGCAGCCTCGCGCCAGGAACTCTGCCAGATCGGGGCTCTGAGCAGAGCTAGAGCTCTGCCGTACTGGAGGCGCACTTAGCTCCGTGCAAGCAGGGCTTTCAACTTGACGGGGCTGGGCTGCCTCCTCTTCCCCGAGGAGGCTCGCTTCCCTGCTGGCTGTGCACTCGCGCCTATCAGGCGGGGCGCAGGGCTCTCCAGCAGGTCTTGCCTCAGGGGCTGCTTCCCCTGAGTTGGGGCTGTGGGCAGGAACCCAGACACGCAGGATCAGGCCCAAACACCTGCACATGTCTCTGCTGGGGAGGAGAGTGCTAGGGAACTACGTCTGTCATACACTTTCTGGGCACCCAAGGAATCAGCCTCCGTGTGTGCGGGGCTGAAAACCCCAGCCAGGGGCCCTGGGAGCCTGGTGCTCTCCGTGTGGCGCTGAATCTGGGCGGCCAAGCAACCGCTGGAGGAGCCCTGCAGTTGCCCTTCCCTTCCCTCTGACAGATTCTCACTGCTGGAGCCCTTGGCAGTGTGCAACCCACCAGCCCTAAGCTCTCCTTAAGGAGGACTGGGACCTAAGTGCAAAGGCAAGGCAGGATTGGAGCTGAGGCAAGAAAGGCGCCAGTGGCGACTCCCAGGCTCCTGCTGCCTGCTCCTTCCTGGAGAGGCAGCCTAAAAAGCAAGGCAAGTCTGGGCAAGGCTAGCCCCCGGCAGAGCAGCCTCGCGCCAGGAACTCTGCCAGATCGGGGCTCTGAGCAGAGCTAGAGCTCTGCCGTACTGGAGGCGCACTTAGCTCCGTGCAAGCAGGGCTTTCAACTTGACGGGGCTGGCTGCCTCCTCTTCCCCGAGGAGGCTCGCTTCCTGCTGGCTGTGCACTCGCCTATCAGGCGGGGGGCGCAGGGCTCCTCCAGCAGGTCTTGCCTCAGGGGCTGCTTCCCCTGAGTTGGGGCTGTGGGCAGGAACCCAGACACGCAGGATCAGGCCCCAAACACCTGCACATGTCTCTGCTGGGAGGAGAGTGCTAGGGAACCTACGTCTGTCATACACTTTCTGGGCACCCAAGGAATCAGCCTCCGTGTGTGCGGGGCTGAAAACCCAGCCAGGGGCCCTGGGAGCCTGGTGCTCTCGGTGCGGCGCTGATTCTAGGCGGCCTAGAAACCGCTGGAGGAGCCCTGCAGTTGCCCTTCCCTTCCCTCTGACAGAGCTCTCACTGCTGAAGCCTTGGCAGTGTGCAACCCACCACCCCCTAAGCCCTCCCCAACGACGCCTGGCACCTATGTGCAAAGGCAAGGCAGGATTGGAGCTGAGGCAAGGAAGGCACCAGTGGCGTCTCCCAGGCTCGCTCAGACAGCTCCTTTCCTGGGGAGGGAGCCTAAAAGCAAGGCAAGTCTGGGCAAGGCGAGCCCCCGGCCGAGCAGCCTCGCGCCAGAAACTCTGCCAGATCGGGGCTCTGAGCAGAGCTAGAGCTCTGCCGTACTGGAGGCACTTAGCTCCGTGCAAGCAGGGCTTTCCTCTTGACTGGGCTCGGCTGCCTCCTCTTCTCCCGAGGAGGCTCGCTACACTGCTGGCTGTGCTCTCGCCTATCAGGCGGGCGCGCAGGGCTCCTCCAGCAGGTCTTGCCTCAGGGGCTGCTTCCCCTGAGTTGAGGCTGTGGGCGGGAACGCAGATAGGATAAGGCCCCAACCACCTGCACATGTCTCTGCTGGGGAGGAGAGTGCTAGGGAACCTACGTCTCTCACACACTTTCTAGGCACCCACGGGAGTCAGCCTCTGGAGTGTGGGGATGCAAAACCCAGCCAGGGGCCCTTGGAACCTGGTGCTCTCCGTGCGGAGCTTTGTCTGGGCGGCCAAGGAACCGCTGAAGGAGCCCTGCTGTTGCCCTTCGCTTCCCTCTGACAGAGCTTTCACTGCTGGAGCCCTTGGCAGTGTGCAACCCACCAGCCCCTAAGCCCTCCTCAAGGACGCTTGGGACCTAAGTGCAAAGGCAAGGCAGGGGTAGAGCTGAAGCCAGGAAGGCGCCAGTGGCGTTTCCGAGCCTCACACAGCCTGCTCCTTCCTGGGGAGGGAGCCTTAAAGCAAGGCAAGTCTGCGCAAGGCTCGCCTATGGCAGAGCATCTTGGTGCCAGGAACTCTGCCAGATCGGGCCTCTGAACAGAGCTAGAGATCTGCCGTACTGGAGTCGCACTTAGCTTCGTGTAAGCAGGGATTTCAGCTTGACGGGGACTTGCTGCCTCCTCTTCCCCGAGGAGGCTCGCTTCCCTGCTGGCTGTGCACTCGCCTATCAGGCGGGGGCGCAGGGCTCCTCCAGCAGGTCTTGCCTCAGGGGCTGCTTCCCCTGAGTTGGGGCTGTGGGCAGGAACCCAGACACGCAGGATCAGGCCCCAAACACCTGCACATGTCTCTGCTGGGGAGGAGAGTGCTAGGGAACCTACGTCTGTCATACACTTTCTGGGCCCAAGGAATCAGCCTCCGTGTGTGCGGGGCTGAAAACCCCAGCCAGGGGCCTGGGAGCCTGGTGCTCTCCGTGTGGCGCTGAATCTGGGCGGCCAAGCAACCGCTGGAGGAGCCCTGCAGTTGCCCTTCCCTTCCCTCTGACAGAATTCTCACTGCTGGAGCCCTTGGCAGTGTGCAACCCACCAGCCCCTAAGCTCTCCTTAAGGAGGACTGGGACCTAAGTGCAAAGGCAAGGCAGGATTGGAGCTGAGGCAAGAAAGGCGCCAGTGGCGACTCCCAGGCTCCTGCTGCCTGCTCCTTCCTGGAGAGGCAGCCTAAAAGCAAGGCAAGTCTGGGCAAGGCTAGCCCCCGGCAGAGCAGCCTCGCGCCAGGAACTCTGCCAGATCGGGGCTCTGAGCAGAGCTAGAGCTCTGCCGTACTGGAGGCGCACTTAGCTCCGTGCAAGCAGGGCTTTCAACTTGACGGGGCTGGGCTGCCTCCTCTTCCCCCGAGGAGGCTCGCTTCCCTGCTGGCTGTGCACTCGCCTATCAGGCGGGGGCGCAGGGCTCCTCCAGCAGGTCTTGCCTCAGGGGCTGCTTCCCCTGAGTTGGGGCTGTGGGCAGGAACCCAGACACGCAGGATCAGGCCCCAAACACCTGCACATGTCTCTGCTGGGGAGGAGAGTGCTAGGGAACCTACGTCTGTCATACACTTTCTGGGCACCCAAGGAATCAGCCTCCGTGTGTGCGGGGCTGAAAACCCCAGCCAGGGGCCCTGGGAGCCTGGTGCTCTCGGTGCGGCGCTGATTCTAGGCGGCCTAGAAACCGCTGGAGGAGCCCTGCAGTTGCCCTTCCCTTCCCTCTGACAGAGCTCTCACTGCTGAAGCCCTTGGCAGTGTGCAACCCACCACCCCCTAAGCCCTCCCCAACGACGCCTGGCACCTATGTGCAAAGGCAAGGCAGGATTGGAGCTGAGGCAAGGAAGGCACCAGTGGCGTCTCCCAGGCTCGCTCAGACAGCTCCTTCCTGGGGAGGGAGCCTAAAAGCAAGGCAAGTCTGGGCAAGGCGAGCCCCCGGCCGAGCAGCCTCGCGCCAGAAACTCTGCCAGATCGGGGCTCTGAGCAGAGCTAGAGCTCTGCCGTACTGGAGGCCCACTTAGCTCCGTGCAAGCAGGGCTTTCCTCTTGACTGGGCTCGGCTGCCTCCTCTTCTCCCGAGGAGGCTCGCTACACTGCTGGCTGTGCTCTCGCCTATCAGGCGGGCGCGCAGGGCTCCTCCAGCAGGTCTTGCCTCAGGGGCTGCTTCCCCTGAGTTGAGGCTGTGGGCGGGAACCCAGACACGCAGGATAAGGCCCCAACCACCTGCACATGTCTCTGCTGGGGAGGAGAGTGCTAGGGAACCTACGTCTCTCACACACTTTCTAGGCACCCACGGAGTCAGCCTCTGGGAGTGTGGGGATGCAAAACCCAGCCAGGGGCCCTTGGAACCTGGTGCTCTCCGTGCGGAGCTTTGTCTGGGCGGCCAAGGAACCGCTGAAGGAGCCCTGCTGTTGCCCTTCGCTTCCCTCTGACAGAGCTTTCACTGCTGGAGCCCTTGGCAGTGTGCAACCCCACCAGCCCCTAAGCCCTCCTCAAGGACGCTTGGGACCTAAGTGCAAAGGCAAGGCAGGGGTAGAGCTGAAGCCAGGAAGGCGCCAGTGGCGTTTCCGAGCCTCACACAGCCTGCTCCTTCCTGGGGAGGGAGCCTTAAAGCAAGGCAAGTCTGCGCAAGGCTCGCCTATGGCAGAGCATCTTGGTGCCAGGAACTCTGCCAGATCGGGCTCTGAACAGAGCTAGAGATCTGCCGTACTGGAGTCGCACTTAGCTTCGTGTAAGCAGGGATTTCAGCTTGACGGGGACTTGCTGCCTCCTCTTCCCCGAGGAGGCTCGCTTCCCTGCTGGCTGTGCACTCGCCTATCGGCGGGGGCGCAGGGCTCCTCAGCAGGTCTTGCCTCAGGGGCTGCTTCCCCTGAGTTGGGGCTGTGGGCAGGAACCCAGACACGCAGGATCAGGCCCCAAACACCTGCACATGTCTCTGCTGGGGAGGAGAGTGCTAGGGAACCTACGTCTGTCATACACTTTCTGGGCACCAAGGAATCAGCCTCCGTGTGTGCGGGGCTGAAAACCCCAGCCAGGGGCCTGGGAGCCTGGTGCTCTCCGTGTGGCGCTGAATCTGGGCGGCCAAGCAACCGCTGGAGGAGCCCTGCAGTTGCCCTTCCCTTCCCTCTGACAGAATTCTCACTGCTGGAGCCCTTGGCAGTGTGCAACCCACCAGCCCTAAGCTCTCCTTAAGGAGGACTGGGACCTAAGTGCAAAGGCAAGGCAGGATTGGAGCTGAGGCAAGAAAGGCGCCAGTGGCGACTCCCAGGCTCCTGCTGCCTGCTCCTTCCTGGAGAGGCAGCCTAAAAGCAAGGCAAGTCTGGGCAAGGCTAGCCCCGGCAGAGCAGCCTCGCGCCAGGAACTCTGCCAGATCGGGGCTCTGAGCAGAGCTAGAGCTCTGCCGTACTGGAGGCGCACTTAGCTCCGTGCAAGCAGGGCTTTCAACTTGACGGGCTGGGCTGCCTCCTCTTCCCCGAGGAGGCTCGCTTCCCTGCTGGCTGTGCACTCGCCTATCAGGCGGGGGCGCAGGGCTCCTCCAGCAGGTCTTGCCTCAGGGGCTGCTTCCCCTGAGTTGGGGCTGTGGGCAGGAACCCAGACACGCAGGATCAGGCCCCAAACACCTGCACATGTCTCTGCTGGGGAGGAGAGTGCTAGGGAACCTACGTCTGTCATACACTTTCTGGGCACCCAAGGAATCAGCCTCCGTGTGTGCGGGGCTGAAAACCCAGCCAGGGGCCCTGGGAGCCTGGTGCTCTCGGTGCGGCGCTGATTCTAGGCGGCCTAGAAACCGCTGGAGGAGCCCTGCAGTTGCCCTTCCCTTCCCTCTGACAGAGCTCTCACTGCTGAAGCCCTTGGCAGTGTGCAACCCACCACCCCCTAAGCCCTCCCCAACGACGCCTGGCACCTATGTGCAAAGGCAAGGCAGGATTGGAGCTGAGGCAAGGAAGGCACCAGTGGCGTCTCCCAGGCTCGCTCAGACAGCTCCTTCCTGGGGAGGGAGCCTAAAAGCAAGGCAAGTCTGGGCAAGGCGAGCCCCCGGCCGAGCAGCCTCGCGCCAGAAACTCTGCCAGATCGGGGCTCTGAGCAGAGCTAGAGCTCTGCCGTACTGGAGGCCACTTAGCTCCGTGCAAGCAGGGCTTTCCTCTTGACTGGGCTCGGCTGCCTCCTCTTCTCCCGAGGAGGCTCGCTACACTGCTGGCTGTGCTCTCGCCTATCAGGCGGGCGCGCAGGGCTCCTCCAGCAGGTCTTGCCTCAGGGGCTGCTTCCCCTGAGTTGAGGCTGTGGGCGGGAACCCAGACACGCAGGATAAGGCCCCAACCACCTGCACATGTCTCTGCTGGGGAGGAGAGTGCTAGGGAACCTACGTCTCTCACACACTTTCTAGGCACCCACGGAGTCAGCCTCTGGAGTGTGGGGATGCAAAACCCAGCCAGGGGCCCTTGGAACCTGGTGCTCTCCGTGCGGAGCTTTGTCTGGGCGGCCAAGGAACCGCTGAAGGAGCCCTGCTGTTGCCCTTCGCTTCCCTCTGACAGAGCTTTCACTGCTGGAGCCCTTGGCAGTGTGCAACCCACCAGCCCCTAAGCCCTCCTCAAGGACGCTTGGGACCTAAGTGCAAAGGCAAGGCAGGGGTAGAGCTGAAGCCAGGAAGGCGCCAGTGGCGTTTCCGAGCCTCACACAGCCTGCTCCTTCCTGGGGAGGGAGCCTTAAAGCAAGGCAAGTCTGCGCAAGGCTCGCCTATGGCAGAGCATCTTGGTGCCAGGAACTCTGCCAGATCGGGCCTCTGAACAGAGCTAGAGATCTGCCGTACTGGAGTCGCACTTAGCTTCGTGTAAGCAGGGATTTCAGCTTGACGGGGACTTGCTGCCTCCTCTTCCCCCGAGGAGGCTCGCTTCCCTGCTGGCTGTGCACTCTCGCCTATCAGGCGGGGGCGCAGGGCTCCTCCAGCAGGTCTTGCCTCAGGGGCTGCTTCCCCTGAGTTGGGGCTGTGGGCAGGAACCCAGACACGCAGGATCAGGCCCCAAACACCTGCACATGTCTCTGCTGGGGAGGAGAGTGCTAGGGAACCTACGTCTGTCATACACTTTCTGGGCACCCAAGGAATCAGCCTCCGTGTGTGCGGGGCTGAAAACCCCAGCCAGGGGCCCTGGGAGCCTGGTGCTCTCCGTGTGGCGCTGAATCTGGGCGGCCAAGCAACCGCTGGAGGAGCCCTGCAGTTGCCCTTCCCTTCCCTCTGACAGAATTCTCACTGCTGGAGCCCTTGGCAGTGTGCAACCCACCAGCCCCTAAGCTCTCCTTAAGGAGGACTGGGACCTAAGTGCAAAGGCAAGGCAGGATTGGAGCTGAGGCAAGAAAGGCGCCAGTGGCGACTCCCAGGCTCCTGCTGCCTGCTCCTTCCTGGAG
>NW_017197156.1:0-8197 GCF_001704415.2 Capra hircus
CGAGGATCAACTCACACCACGTGGCACGCGGGCGACAGCCCTGTGGGAAAGCCTCGTGGGAAAGTCTCGTGGAAAGCCTCGAGGGAAAGCCCTGATCCCTTGATCCAAGCAAGGGAAGCGGACACTGCTGCTCAGCTCAGGAGGAAAGCGCACGTGCATGCCCCCACTCGAGAGCGACTGACTCCCCTGGGGAGACTCCAGAAGTACCCCAAGATCCATGTCAGCACTGGAGAGGAATCCTCAGGTTCGCACTGACTCCACACAAGGTCTTAGGCCCAGCATCGACGGGAGAGGAATCCCGAGAGGCCCCCGAGCAACTCGCATGGGGACTGGCCTTTCCTGAGGCCACCAGAGCGGGTCCCTGAGTCCCCGTCGTAAGTCGAGAGCACCTGCCGCAACTCGAGAAAATCCAGGAGGTTCTCCCCTCCAGGCGAGATGAGGCCATTTCCGCTGAGGCGTCTCGAGGCTAATCACACCTAACCTCTGGAACTTCCAAAGGTCCTTCACACCCTTGCTGCAACTCAAGAAGTTCCCGACATACCCGTCTCCACTCGAGAGGAAGCACGAGAGTCCGCCCACATCCAGAGGAGCCCCGTTTCCGCCTCCTAGCCTGAGAGGAGGGATCCTTTCCCTGCGTGGTTCGGGAAAGAATTCCCGGCGTTCCCGTCGCATCTCAAGAGGAGGCGCTCTCCACAGGAAAGGCGAGAGGAACTCCAGGGTCGTGCCACCATTCCCAGAGTCCCCCAGATGTCTCCGTCCATTCCAGGGAAAACTGTTTTCCTGCACTGCTCGACTTTCAAGCCGAGGATCGACTCACACCACGGTGGCACGTGGGAAGCCAGCTCGTGGGAAAGCCTCGTGGGAAAGCCTCGAGGGAAAGATCCCTTGATCCTCGCGAGGGAAGGGAGACACTGCTGCTACAGCTCGGGAGGAAAGCGCACGTGCATGCCCCACTCGAGACGCGACTGACTCCCTGGGGAGACTCCAGAAGTACCCCAAGATCCATGTCAGCAATGGAGAGGAATCCTCAGGTTGCGCACTGAGTCCACACAAGGTCTTAGGCCCCAGCATCGACGGGAGAGGAATCCGAGAGGCCCCGAGCAACTCGCATGGGACTGGCCTTTCCTGAGGCCACCAGAGCGGTCCCTGAGGTCCCCGTCGTAAGTCGAGAGCACCTGCCGCAACTCGAGAAAATCCGGAGGTTCTCCCGTCCAGGCCTGATGAGGCCCATTTCCGCTGAGGCGTCTCGAGGCTAATCACACCTAACTTCTGGAACTTCCAAAGGGTCCTTCACATCCTTGCTGCAACTCAAGAAGTTTCCCGACATACCCGTCTGCACTCGAGAGGAAGCACGAGAGCCCCGTCCACATCCAGAGGAGCCCCGTTTCCGCCTCATAGCTCGAGAGGAGGGATCCTTTCCCTGCGTGGTCGGGAAAGAATTCTCGGACTTGCCATAGCAGCTCAAGAGGGGGCGCTCTCCACAGGAAAGGCGAGAGGAACTCCAGGGTCGTGCCACCATTCCCAGAGTCTCCCAGATGTCTCAGTCCACTCCAGGGAAACCTGTTTTCCCTGCACTGCCTCCACTTTCAAGACGAGGATCGACTCACACCACGGTGGCACGTGGGACAGCCCTGTGGGAAAGCCTCGTGGGAAAGCCTCGTGGGAATGCCTCGAGGGAAAGCCACAGATCCCTTGATCCACGCGAAGGGAAGCGTGACACTGCTGCTACAGCTCGGGAGGAAAGCGCACGTGAATGCCCCCACTCGAGACGAGGACTGACTCCCCTGGGGAGACTCCAGAAGTACCGCAGGATCCATATCAGCACTGGAGAGGAATCCTCAGGTTCCGGCACCGACTCCACACAAGGTTTTAGGGCCCGGCATCGACGGGAGAGGAATCCCGAGAGGACCCAAGCAACTTGCATGGGGACTGGCCTTTCCTGAGGCCACCAGAGCGGGTCCCTGAGGTCCCCGTCTTAAGTCGAGAGCACCTGCCGCAACTCGAGAAAATCCAGGAGGTTCTCCCCTCCACGCGAGATGAGGCCCATTTCCGCTGAGGCTTCTCGAGGCTAATCACACCTAACCTCTGTAACTTCCAAAGGGTCCTTCACACCCTTTCTGCAACTCAAGAAGTTCCCCGATATACCCGTCTCCACTGGAGAGGAAGCACGAGAGTCCCGCCCACATCCAGAGGAGCCCCGTTTCCGCCTCATAGCTGGAGAGGAGGGATCTTTTCCCTGCGTGGTCTGGAAAGAATTCCCGGCATTCCCATAGCATCTCAAGAGGAGCCGCTCTCCACAGGAAAGGCGAGAGGAACTCCAGGGTCGTGCCACCATTCAGAGTCCCCCAGATGTCTCAGTCCATTCCGGGG
The DNA here is from genome assembly GCF_001704415.2 of Capra hircus. Lineage (NCBI taxonomy): Eukaryota > Metazoa > Chordata > Mammalia > Artiodactyla > Bovidae > Capra > Capra hircus. The sequence continues at coordinate 2,371 of NW_017197156.1, forward strand.
AAAGCTGTTTTCCATGCACTGCCTTGACTTTCAAGCCTAGAAACGACTCACACAACGGTGGCACGTGGGACAACCCTTCGGAAACCCTCGTGGGAAAGCCTCGAGGGAAAGCCACAGATCCCTTACTCCACGTGAAGGGAAGCTGGACACTGCAGCTGGACCTCAGGAGTAGAGCCCACCTGCATGCCCCCATTCGAGACGAGGATTGACTCCCCTGGGGAGACTCCAGAAGTACCCCAATGCCGGAGCCAGTGTGAGGAATCCCGCCCGTGACAAGGTCATGAGGAAGGAAGCTGACATACGCAAGGCGTGCTCAGACTTCAGGGACCCCTCTGCAAATTCCTAAGCATGTACCCCAACAAAAATCTGCCGGCTTTTGTGCTCTGCTTTTCCACTCTTCTGACATTTTCTGGAAAAAGTCAATTCAGGGCTTTAGTCTTCTGCATTTGAAAGAGTGTTTCAATCCAAAAACCCTCTGATGGCTTTCTAGCCTGCCTGCAGGACTCGTACAGCTGCGCATGTGATTGTTTGAGGCCTCCTGACCGCAGGAGGCACAGGAAGCTTAAAACATCCTAGGAATGTAGGAGCTTCCGAGGAGTCAAAATCTTTAGAATAGGACTGATTAAAGGTTTCATTTTTTGGGTCAATGCTTGCTGCCAAATTTTCATATCCTTTATTTTTAGATATAGTTGGTATATAGAAAAACAAGTAGTAGACCTGGTATTAGCAACATTAGATCTTCGAGTTAAGTACCTTCTTTGTTATAACCCACTGCACCTTTGTTCTATAGAGATGTAACTTTAATGCTTTAAGGAGATGCAAATTAAAGAAAAACACTTCAGGGGAAACAAAATCAACATTCATTAAGGAAGAGAGATAAAAAGTGTTAACAAGCTTCTTGGCCAGAAGATAATGTAAATCACCTGAGACCTTTTGTATACAAAATGATGTATAGAAAGAGTCTGGGCTGCGAACACTACATAATTCTGTGTTACCCATTGATCTCCATGTTTTATCAAAAGTATAAAAGGCCTTCTGAACAATAAAGGATGGGGGCCAGGGCCGGGGACCAGTTTCTCGGACCAGTTTCTCGAACTAGTCTCTCGGCCTGGTTTCTTGGGACTCTGGCTCCCCCCATGTCTCTCTCTCTCCTCTTCTCTCCCCTTTCCTCTCTCTGCTCTTTACTTTAACTTCAGGCTGAATCTCCATCTGGGCGCGGAGGCTCGCCAGGTCTACTTACTTGCCCCGGCTGTTAAGACCCGCACGAAAGGGAGCTTAAGGCGAGGCACCCTTAGATATTCAAGCGGGCGCCGGTGGCCCAACGTAGATGGTGCAAATTCCTTGTCTGGAATTTTATTGGCCTTCCGCGTAAACCAAGCTATTCAGCCCTCTTCCTCCACTTAACCTTCTTACTACACTATAGTTTCTTAATCTAATCTTACATTAATAAACAAACAAGTCTTTCCACGCCAACGCCGTCCACCCTTCGAATTCCCTGGATCCACCGGGGCTGGATCCATGTCAGCACTGGAGAGGAAACCTCAGATTCCCGCACCGACACCACAGAAGATCTTAGGCCCCGGCATCGATGGGAGAGGAAACCCGAAAGGCCCCGAGCAACTAGCATGTTGACTGGCCTTTCCTGAGGCCACCAGAGCGGGTCCCTGAGTTCCCCGTCGTAAGTTGATAGCACCTGCTGCCACTCGAGAAAATCCAGGAGGTTGTACCCTCCAGGCAAGATGAGGCCTATTTCCGCTGAGTCGTTTGGAGGCTAATCACACCTAATCTCTGGAACTTCCAAAGGGTCCTTCACAACCTTGCTGCAACTCAAGAAATTCCACGACATACCCGTCTACACTCGAGGGGAAGCACGAGAGTGCCGTCCACATCAAGAGGAGCCCCGTTTCCGCCTCATAGCTCGAGAGGAGGGATCCTTCCCCTGAGTGGTCGGGAAGGAATTCCCGGCATTCCCGTCGCATCTCAAGAGGAGGCGCTCTCCACAGGAAAGGCGAGAGGAACTCCAGGGTCGTGCCACCATTCCCAGAGTCCCCCAGATGTCTCAGTCCATTCCAGGGAAACCTGTTTTCCCTGCACTGCCTCGACTTTCAAGCCGAGGATCTTCCCACACCACGGTGACACGTGGGACAGACCTGTGGTAAAGCCTCGTGGGAAAACCTCGTGGGAAAGCCTCGAGTAAAAGCCACAGATCCCTTGATCCATGCGAAGGGAAGCGTGACACTGCTGCTACAGCTCGGGAGGAAATCGCCTGTGAATGCCCCACTCGAGACGAGGACTGACTCCCCTGGGGAGACTCCAGAAATACCCCAAAATCCATGTCAGCACTGAGAGGAATCCTCAGGTTCCGGCCCCGACTCCACACAAGATCTTAAGCCCCGGCATCGACGGGAGAGGAATCCCGAGAGGCCACAGAGCAACACGCATGGGGACTGGCCTTTCCTGAGGCCACCAGAGCGTGTCCCTGAGGTCCCCTTCGTAGGTCGAGAGCACGTGCCGCAACTCGAGAAAATCCAGGAGGTTCTCCCATCCAGGCGAGATGAGGCCCATTTCCCCTGAGGCGTCTCGAGGCAAAACACACCTCATCTCTGGAACTTCCAAAGGGTCCTTCACACCCTTGCTGCAACTCAAAAATTTCCCCGACATACCCGTCTCCACTCGAGAGGAAGCACGAGAGTCCCGCCCACATCCAGAGGAGCAGCGGTTCCGCCTCCTAGCTCGAGAGGAGGGATCTTTTCTCTGCGTGTTCGGTCAAGTATTCCGGCGTTCCGGCGCATCTCAAGAGGAGGCGCTCTCCACAGGAAAGGCGAGAGGAACTCCAGGGTCGTGCCACCATTCCCCAGAGTCCCCCAGGTGTCTCAGTCCATTCCAGGGAAACCTGTTTTCCCTGAACTGCCTCGTCTTTCAAGCCGAGGATCGATTCACACCACGGTGGCACGTGGGACAGCCCTGTGGGAAAGCCTCATGGGAAAGCCTTAAGGGAAAGCCTCGTGAGGAGGCCTCGAGGGAAAGTCACAGATCCCTTGATCCACGCGAAGGGAAGGGTGACACTGCTGCTACAGCTCGGGAGGAAAGCGCACGTGCATGACCCTACTTAGAGGAGGACTGACTCCCCTGGGTAGACTCCAGAAGTACCCCAAGATCCATGTCAGCAATGGAGAGGAATCCTCAGGTTTGGCACAGACTCCAAACAAGGTCTTAGGCCCGGCATTGACGGGAGAGGAATACCAAGAAGCCCCGAGTAACTCGCATTGGACTGGCCTTTCCTGAGGCCACCAGAGCGGATCCCTGAGGTCCCCGTCGTAAGTTGAGAGCACCTACCGCAAGTCGAGAAAATCCAGGAGGTTCTCCCATCCAGGCGAGATGACGCCCATTTCCGCTGAGGCGTCCTGAGGCTAATCACAGCTAACCTCTGGAACTTCCAAAGGGTCCTTCACACCATTGCTGCAACTCAAGAAGTTCCCTGACATACCCGTCTCCATTAAAGAGGAAGCACGAGAGTCCCGCCCACATCCAGAGGAGCCCCGTGTCCGCCTCCTAGCTGGAGAGGAGGGATCCTTTCCCTGCGTGGTCTGGAAAGAATTCCAGGCGTTCCCATAGCATCTCAAGAGGAGGCGCTCTCCACAGGAAAGGCGAGAGGAACTCCAGGGTCGTGCCACCATTCCCAGAGTCCCCCAGAATCTCAGTCCATTCCAGGGAAACCTGTTTTCCCTGCACTGCCTCGACTTTCAATCCGAGGATCGACTCACACCACGGTGGCACTTGGAGAGCCCTGTGGGAAAGATTCGTGGGAAAGCCTCGTGGGAAAGCCTCGAGGGAAAGCCACAGATCCCTTGATCCACGCGAAATGAAGCGTGACACTGCTGCTACAGCTCGGGAGGAAAGCGCACGTGAACGCCCCCACTCGAGACGAGGACGGACTCCCCACGGGAAACTCCAGAAGTACCCAAAATCCATGTCAGCACTGGAGAGGAATCCTCAGCTTCCGGCACCGACTACACACATGGTCTTAGGCCCCGGCATCGACGGGAGAGGAATCCCGAGAGGCCCCATGCAACTCGCATGGGGACTGTCCTTTCCTGAGGCCACCAGAGCGGGTCCCTGAGGTCCCCGTCGTAAGTCGAGAGCACCTGCCGCAACTCGAGAAAATCCAGGAGGTTCTCCCCTCCAGGCGAGATGAGGCCCATTTCCGCTGAGGCTTCTAGAGGCTAATCACACCTAACCTCTGGAACTTCCAAAGGGTCCTTCACACCCTTGCTGCAACTCAAGAAGTACCCCGACATACCCGTCTCCACTCGAGAGGAAGCACGAGACTCCGGCCACATCCAGAGGAGCCCCGATTCCGCCTGCTAGCTCGAGAGGAGGGATCCTTTTCCTGCGTGGTCGGGAAAGAATTCCCGGCATTCCCGTCCATCTCAAGAGGAGGCGCTCTCCACAGGAACGGCAAGAGGAACTCCAGTGTCGTGCCACCATTCCCAGAGTCCCCAAGATGTCTCCGTCCTTTCCAGGGAACATGATTTCCCTGCACTGCCTCGACTTTCAAGCCGAGGATCGACTCACACCACGGTTGCACGTGGGACAGCCCTGTGGGAAAGCCTCATGGGAAAGCCTCGTGGGAAAGCTCTGGAAAGCCTCGAGGGAATTCCACAGATACCTTGATCCACGTCAAGTGAAGTGGGACACTGCTGCTACAGCTCGGGAGGAAAGCGCACGTGCATGCCCCACTCGAGACGAGGACAGACTCCCCTGGGGAGACTCCAGAAGTACCCCAAGATCCATGTCAGCACTGGAGAGGAATCCTCAGGTTCCGGCACCGAATCCACACAAGATCTTAGGCCCTGGCATCGACGGGAGACGAATCCTGAGAGGGCCCTGAGCAACTCGCATGAGGATTGGCCTTTCCTGAAGCCACCAGAGCGGGTCCCTGAGGTCCCCGTCGTAAGTCGAGAGCACCTGCCGCAACTCGAGAACAACCAGGAGGTTCTCCCTCCAGACGAGATGAGGCCCATTTCCGCTGAGGCGTCTCGAGGCTAATCACACCTAACCTCTGGAACTTCCAAAGGGTCCTTCACACCCTTGCTGCCACTCAAGAAGATCCCCAACATACCCGTCTCCACTCGAGAGGAAGCACGAGAGTCCGCCCACATCCAGAGGAGCCCCGTTTACGCCTCCTAGCTCGAGAGGAGGGATCCTTTCCCTGCGTGTTCGGGAAAGAATTCTCGGCGTTTCCGTCGCATCTCAAGAGGAGGCGCTCTCCACAGAAAAGGCGAGAGGAACTCCAGGGTCGTGACATCATTCCCAGAGTCCCCAGATGTTTCAGTCCATTTCAGGGAAACCTGTTTTCCCTGCACTGCCTCGACTTTCATGCCGAAGATCGACTCACACCACGGTGGAACGTGGGACAGCCCTGTGGGAAAGCCTCGTGGGAAAGACTCCTGGGAAAACCTCGAGGGAAAGCCGCTGATCCCTTGATCCACGCGAAGGGAAGCGTGACACTGCTGCTACAGCTCGAGAAGAAAGCGCACGTGCATGCCCCCGCTCGAGACGAGCACTGACTCCACTGGGGAGACTCCAGAAGTACCCGAAGATCCATGTCAGCACTGGAGAGGAATGCTCAGGTTCCTGCACCGACTCGACACAAGATCTTAGGCCCTGGCATAGACGGGAGAGAAATCCCGAGAGGAACCCGAGCAACTCACATGGGGACTGGCCTTTACTGAGGCCACCAGAGCGGGTCCCTGAGGTCCCCGTCGTAAGTCGAGAGCACCTGCTGCAACTCGAGAAAAAGAGGAGGTTCTCCCCTCCAGGCGAA
>NW_017197157.1:0-8197 GCF_001704415.2 Capra hircus
GTCCTCGTCTCGAGTGGGGCCATGCACGTGCGCTTTCCTCCCGAGCTGTAGCAGCAGTGTCACGCTTCCCTTCGCGTGGATCAAGGGATCTGTGGCTTTCCCATCGAGGCTTTCTCGAGGCTTTCCACGAGGCTTTTCCACAGGCTGTCCACGTGCTACCGTGGTGTGAGTCGATCCTCGGCTTGAAAGTCGAGGCAGTGCAGGGAAAACAGTTTCCCTGGAATGGACTGAGACATCTGGGGGACTCAGGAATGGTGGCACGACCCTGGAGTTCCTCTCGTCTTTAGTGTGGAGAGCGCCTCACTCTTGAGATGCGACGGGAACGCCGGGAATTCTTGACCGAACACGCAGGGAAAGGATCCCTCCTCTCGAGCTAGAGGCCGGAAAAGGGGCTCCACTGGATGTGGGCCGGGATACTTGTGCTTCCTCTCAAGTGGAGACGGGTTATGTCGGGGAACTTTCTTGAGTTGCAAGCAAGGGCTGTGAAAGGACTCTTTGGAAGTTCGCAGAGGTTAGGTGTGATTAGCCTCGATACGTCATCAGCGGAAACTGGGCCTCATCTCACCTGGAGGGGAGAACCTCCTGGATTTTCTCGAGTTGCCGGCAGGTGCTCTCGACTTACGACCTGGACCTCAAGGACCCGCTTGGTTGACCTGAGGAAAGGGCCAGTCCCCATGCGAGTTGCTAGAGGGTCCTGTCGCTATTCCTCTCCCCGTCGATGCCCAGGGCCTAAGACCTTGTGTGGAGTCGGGGCCGGAACGCTGAGGATTCCTCTCCAGGGCTGACATGCATCTTGGGGTATTTCTGGAGTCTCCCCAGGGGAGTCAGTTCTCGTCTCGAGTAGGGGCATGCACGTGCGCTTTCCTCCCGTGCTGTAGCAGCAGTGTCACGCTTCCCGTCGCGTGGATTAAGGGATCTGTGGCTTTCCCTCGAGGCTTTCCAACGAGGCTTTCCCACAGGGTTGTCACACGTGCCACCGTGGTGTGAGTCGATCCTCGGCGTGAAAGTCGAAGCAGTGCAGGGAAAACAGGATCCTCTGGAATGGACTGAGACATCTGGGGGACTCTTGGAATGGTGGCACGACCCATGAGTTCCTCTCGCCTTTCCTGTGCAGCGCGCCTCCTCTTGAGATGCGTCGAAACGTCGGGAATTCTTTCCCGAGGAAGCAGGGAAGGATCCCTCATCTCGAGCTTGGAGGCGGAAACGGAGCTCCTCTGGCGGTGGCCGGACCCTCGTGCTTCCTCTGGAGTGGAGACGGGTATGTCGGGGAACTTCTTGAGTTTTAGCAAGGGTGTTTAGGACACTTTGGAAGTTCCAGAGTTTAGTTGTGATTACTCTCGAGACGCCGCAGAGAAAATGGGCCTCATCTCGACTGGAGCAGAGAACCTCCTGGATTTTCTCGAGTTGCGGCAGGTACTCTCGACATACGACCGTGACCTCAGGGACAGTGTAGCAGATGTGTCACGCTTCCCGTCGCGGGGATCAAGGGATCTGCTGGCTTTCCCTCGAGGCTTTCTCACAGGGCTGTCCCACATGCCACCATGGTGTGAGTGGATCCTCGGCGTGAAAGTCGAGGCAGTGCTGGGAAAACGGGTTCCTCTGAAATGGACTGAGACATCTGGGGGACTCTTGAAATGGTGGCACGACCCTGGAGTTCCTCTTGCCTTTCCTATTGAGAACCCTTGCTCTTGAGATGCCATGGGAACGCCGAAAAATCTTTCCTGACTAAGCAGGATAGGATCCTTCATCTCGGAAACGGGGTTCCTCTGAATGTGGGCGGGACCCTCGTGCTTCCTCTCGTGTGGAGACGGGTATGTCGGGGAACTTCTTGAGTTGCAGCAAGGACCCTTTTTAATTTCCAGAGGTTAGGTGTGATGAGCCTCCAGACACCTCAGAGGAAATGGGCCTCATCCCGCCTGGAGGGGAGAACCTCCTGGATTTTACCCAGTTGCGGCAGGTGCTCTCGAGTTACGACGGGTCCTCAGGGACCCGCTCTGGTGGCCTCAGGAAAGGCCAGTCCCCATGCGAGTTACCAGGGGGCCTCTAGGGATTCCTCTCCCATCGATGCCGGTGCCTAAGACCTTGTGTGGAGTCGGGGCCAGACCCTGAGGATGCCTCTCCAGTGCTGACATGAATCTTTCCGTACTTCTGGAGTCTCACCAGGGGAGTCAGTCCTCATCTCGTGTGGGGGCATGCACCTGCCATTTCCTCACGACCTGCAGCAGCAGTGTCACGCTTGCCGACGTGTGGATCAAGGGATCTGTCGCTTTCCATTGAGGCTTTCCCACGAGGCTTTCCAACAGGGCTGTCCCACGTGCCACGGTGGTGTGAGTCGATCCTCGGCGTGAACGTCGAGGCAGTGCAGGGAAAACAGTTTCTTCTGGAATGGACTTAGACATCTGGGGGACTCTTGGAATGCTGGCAAGGCCCTGGAGTTCCTCTCGTCTTTCCTGTGGAGAGCGCCTCCTCTTGAGATGCGACGGGAAGGCCGGGAATTCTTTCCCGACGACGAAGGGAAAGGATCCCTCTTCTCGAGCTACGAGGCGGAAACGGGGCTCCGCTGGATATGGGCGGGAACCTCGTCCTTCCTCTCGAGTGGATATGGGTATGTCGGAGAACTTCTTGACTTGCAGCAAGGGTGTGAAGGACCCTTTGGAAGTTCCAGAGGTTAGGTGTGATTAGCCTCGAGACGCCTCAGCGGAAATGGGCCTCATCTCGCCTGGAGGGGAGAACCTCCTGGATTTTCTCGAGTTGCGGCAGGTGCTCTCGAGTTACGACGGAGACCTCAGGGACCCGCTCTGGTGACCTCAGGAAAGGCCAGTCCCCATGCGAGGTGCTAGGGGGCCTCTCAGGATTCCTCTCCGGTCGATGCCGGGGCCTAAGACCTTGTGTGGAGTCGGGACCGGAACCTGAGGATTCCTCTCCAGTGCTGACATGGATCTTGGCGTACTTCTGGAGTCTCCCAAGCTTGCGTCAGTCCTCGGCTCGAGTGGGGTCATGCACGTGCGCTTTCCTCCCGAGCGGTAGCAGCAGTGTCACGCTTCCCTTCTCGTGGATCAAGGAATCTGTGGCTTTCCCTGGAGTCTTTCCCATGAGGCTTTCCCACAAGGCTATTCCACTTGCCACCATGGTGTGAGTCGATCCTCGGCGTGAAAGTCGAACCAGTGCAGGGAAAACAGGAACCTCCTTCCCCACAGTAGGGGATACACTGTCCCCTTGGGCGGGTATCTCCAGGGCACTCGCGCTGGGGGGTTGCCCGCGGAGGTGCGGGCCTCAGGCTCCACGTGAGAAAAGCCCCAAATGGCATTAGCTGCCAGTCCAGACGCTGGCCCCTCAGGTCTCTGGCCGGCGGGGCGGGGGGGGGGGGGGGGGGCAGAGACTGAGGGGCCAGCGTCTGGACTGGCAGCTAATGCCATTTGGGGCTTTTCTCACGTGGAGCCTGAGGCCCGCACCTCCGCGGGCAACCCCCAGCGCGAGTGCCCTGGAGATACCCGCCCAAGGGGACAGTGTATCCCCTACTGTGGGGAAGGAGGTTCCTGTTTTCCCTGCACTGGTTCGACTTTCACGCCGAGGATCGACTCACACCATGGTGGCAAGTGGAATAGCCTTGTGGGAAAGCCTCATGGGAAAGACTCCAGGGAAAGCCACAGATTCCTTGATCCACGAGAAGGGAAGCGTGACACTGCTGCTACCGCTCGGGAGGAAAGCGCACGTGCATGACCCCACTCGAGCCGAGGACTGACGCAAGCTTGGGAGACTCCAGAAGTACGCCAAGATCCATGTCAGCACTGGAGAGGAATCCTCAGGTTCCGGTCCCGACTCCACACAAGGTCTTAGGCCCCGGCATCGACCGGAGAGGAATCCTGAGAGGCCCCCTAGCACCTCGCATGGGGACTGGCCTTTCCTGAGGTCACCAGAGCGGGTCCCTGAGGTCTCCGTCGTAACTCGAGAGCACCTGCCGCAACTCGAGAAAATCCAGGAGGTTCTCCCCTCCAGGCGAGATGAGGCCCATTTCCGCTGAGGCGTCTCGAGGCTAATCACACCTAACCTCTGGAACTTCCAAAGGGTCCTTCACACCCTTGCTGCAAGTCAAGAAGTTCTCCGACATACCCATATCCACTCGAGAGGAAGGACGAGGTTCCCGCCCATATCCAGCGGAGCCCCGTTTCCGCCTCGTAGCTCGAGAAGAGGGATCCTTTCCCTTCGTCGTCGGGAAAGAATTCCCGGCCTTCCCGTCGCATCTCAAGAGGAGGCGCTCTCCACAGGAAAGACGAGAGGAACTCCAGGGCCTTGCCAGCATTCCAAGAGTCCCCCAGATGTCTAAGTCCATTCCAGAAGAAACTGTTTTCCCTGCACTGCCTCGACGTTCACGCCGAGGATCGACTCACACCACCGTGGCACGTGGGACAGCCCTGTTGGAAAGCCTCGTGGGAAAGCCTCAATGGAAAGCGACAGATCCCTTGATCCACACGTCGGCAAGCGTGACACTGCTGCTGCAGGTCGTGAGGAAATGGCAGGTGCATGCCCCCACACGAGATGAGGACTGACTCCCCTGGTGAGACTCCAGAAGTACGGAAAGATTCATGTCAGCACTGGAGAGGCATCCTCAGGGTCTGGCCCCGACTCCACACAAGGTCTTAGGCACCGGCATCGATGGGAGAGGAATCCCTAGAGGCCCCCTGGTAACTCGCATGGGGACTGGCCTTTCCTGAGGCCACCAGAGCGGGTCCCTGAGGACCCGTCGTAACTCGAGAGCACCTGCCGCAACTGGGTAAAATCCAGGAGGTTCTCCCCTCCAGGCGGGATGAGGCCCATTTCCTCTGAGGTGTCTGGAGGCTCATCACACCTAACCTCTGGAAATTAAAAAGGGTCCTTGCTGCAACTCAAGAAGTTCCCCGACATACCCGTCTCCACACGAGAGGAAGCACGAGGGTCCCGCCCACATTCAGAGGAACCCCGTTTCCGAGATGAAGGATCCTATCCTGCTTAGTCAGGAAAGATTTTTCGGCGTTCCCATGGCATCTCAAGAGCAAGGGTTCTCAATAGGAAAGGCAAGAGGAACTCCAGGGTCGTGCCACCATTTCAAGAGTCCCCCAGATGTCTCAGTCCATTTCAGAGGAACCCGTTTTCCCAGCACTGCCTCGACTTTCACGCCGAGGATCCACTCACACCATGGTGGCATGTGGGACAGCCCTGTGAGAAAGCCTCGAGGGAAAGCCACAGATCCCTTGATCCCCGCGACGGGAAGCGTGACACATCTGCTACACTGTCCCTGAGGTCACGGTCGTATGTCGAGAGTACCTGCCGCAACTCGAGAAAATCCAGGAGGTTCTCTGCTCCAGTCGAGATGAGGCCCATTTTCTCTGCGGCGTCTCGAGAGTAATCACAACTAAACTCTGGAACTTCCAAAGTGTCCTAAACACCCTTGCTAAAACTCAAGAAGTTCCCCGACATACCCGTCTCCACTCCAGAGGAAGCACGAGGGTCCGGCCACCGCCAGAGGAGCTCCGTTTCCGCCTCCAAGCTCGAGATGAGGGATCCTTCCCTGCTTCCTCGGGAAAGAATTCCCGACGTTTCGACGCATCTCAAGAGGAGGCGCGCTGCACAGGAAAGGCGAGAGGAACTCATGGGTCGTGCCACCATTCCAAGAGTCCCCCAGATGTCTCAGTCCATTCCAGAGGATCCTGTTTTCCCTGCACTGCTTCGACTTTCACGCCGAGGATCGACTCACACCACGGTGGCACGTGTGACAACCCTGTGGGAAAGCCTCGTGGGAAAGCCTCGAGGGAAAGCCACAGATCCCTTAATCCACGCGACGGGAAGCGTGACACTGCTGCTACAGCACGGGAGGAAAGCGCACGTGCATGCCCCTACTCGAGACGAGAACTGACTCCCCTGGGGAGACTCCAGAAATACCCCAAGATGCATGTCAGCCCTGGAGAGGAATCCTCAGGTTCCGGCCCCGACTCCACACAAGGTCTTAGGCCCTGGCATCGACGGGAGAGGAATAGCGACAGGACCTCTAGCAACTCGCATGGGGACTGGCCTTTCCTCAGGCCAACAAAGCGGGTCCTTGAGGTCCAGGTCGTAAGTCGAGAGCACCTGCCGCAACTCGAGAAAATCCAGGAGGTTCTCCCCTCCAGGTGAGATGAGGCCCATTTCCGCTGAGACTGTATCGAGGCTAATCACACCTAACCTCTCGAACTTCCAAAGAGTCCTTCACACCCTTGCTTCAACTCAAGAAATTCCCCGACATAACCGTCTCCACTTGAGAGGAAGCACAATAATCCCGCCCACATCCAGTGGAGCCCCTTTTCTGCCTTCTAGCTCGAGAGGAGGGATCCTTTCCCTGCGAGTTCGGTCAAGAATTCCCGGCGTTCCCGTCGCATCTCAAGAGTAGGCGCTCTCCACACTAAAGACGAGAGGAACTCCAGGGTCGTGCCACCATTCCCTGAGTCCCCCATGTGTCTCAGTCCATTCCAGGGAAAACTGTTTTCCTGCACTGCCTCGACTTTCAAGCCGAGGATCGACTCACACCACTGTAGCATGTGGGACAGCCCTGTGGAAAAGCCTCGTGAGAAAGCCTCGAGGGAAAGCCGAGGGAAGCCACAGATCCCTTGATCCACGCGAAGGGAAGCGTGACACTGCTGCTACAGCTCGGGAGGAAACGCACGTGCATGCCCACTCGAGACGAGGACTTACTCCCTGGGGAGACTCCAGAAGTACCCAAGAACCATGTCTGCACTGGAGAGGAATCCTCAGGTTATGACACCAACTCCACACAAGGTCTTAGGCCCCGGCATCGATGGGAGAGGAATTCCGAAAGGCCCCTGAACAACTCGCATGGGTACTGGCCTTTCCTGAGGCCACCAGAGCGGGTCCCTGAGGTCCCCGTCCTAAGTCGAGAGCACCTGCCGCAACTCGAGAAAATCCAGGAGGTTCTCCCCTCCAGGCGAGATGAGGCCCATTTCCGCTGAGACGTCTCGAGTCTAATCACACCTAAATTCTGGAACTTCCAAAGGGTCCTTCACACCCTTGCTGCAACTCAAGAAGTTCCCCGACATACCCGTCTCCACTCGAGAGGAAAGCACGAGAGCCCGCCCACATCAGAGAGCCCGTGTTTCCGCTCGTAGCTCGAGAGGAGGGATCCTTTCCCTGCGTGTCCGGAAAGAATTCCCGGCGTTCCTGTCGCATCTCAAGAGGAGGCGCTCTAAACAGTAAAAGGTGAGAGGAACTCCAGTCGTGCCACCATTCCAGAGTCCCCCAGATGTCTCAGTCAATTCCAGGGAAACCTGTTTTCCTGCACTGCCTCGACTTTCAATCCGAGGATAGAGTCACACCACGGTGGAACGTGGGACAGCCCTGTGGGAAAGCCTCGAGGGAAAGCCTCGTGGAAAGAGGGAAGCCTCGTGGGAAAAGGTAAAGAACAGATCCCTTGATCCACGTGAAGGGAAGCCTGACACTGCTGATACAGCTTGGGAGGTAAGGCACGTGCATGCCCCCATCGAGACGAGGACTGACTCCCAGGGGAGTCTCCAGAAGTACCCAAGATCCATGTCAGCATTGGAGAGAAATCCTCAGGTTCCAGCAACGACTCCACACAAGGTCTTAGGCCCCGGCATCTCCGGCAGAGCAATCCGAGAGGCCCTCGAGCAACTCGCATGGGGACTGGCCTTTCCTGAGGCCACCAGAGTGGGTCCCTGAGGGCCCGTCGTAAGTCGAGGGCACCTGCCGCAACTCGAGAAAATCCTGGAGGTTCTCCCCTCTAGGCGAGATGATGCCCATTTCCACAGAGGCGTCTCGAGGTAATCACATCTAACCTCTGGAACTTCCAAAAGGATCCTTCACACCTTGCTGCAACTCAAGAAGTTCCCCGACATACCGACTCCACTCGAGAGGAAGCACGAGAGTCCCGCCCACATGCACAGGACCCCGTTTCCGCCTCAAAGGACGAGAGGAGGAATCCTTTCCCTGCGTGGTGGGGAAAGAATTCCCGGCATTCCCGTCCATCTCAAGAGGATGCGCTCTCCCACAGGAAAGGCGAGAGGAACTCCCGTCTCATCTCAAGAGGAGGCGCTCTCCACAGGAAAGGCGAGAGGAACCTCAGATTCGTGCACCATTCCCAGAGGCCCCCAGATGTCTCAGTCCATTCCATGGAAACCTGTTTCTCCTGCACTGCCCTCGACTTTCTAGCCTA
>NW_017197158.1:0-8196 GCF_001704415.2 Capra hircus
CGAAGGGAAGCGTATCACTGCTGCTAGGAGCTCGGGGGGAAAGCGCACGTGCATGCCCCCACTCGAGACGAGTACTCCCCTGGGAGGACTCCAGAAGTACCCCCAAGGTCCATTTCAGCACTGGAGAGGAATCCTCAGGTTCCGCACCGACTCCACACAACGACTTAGGCCGCGGCTTCGACGGGAGAGGAATCCCTTGAGGCCCCGAGCAACTTGCATGGGGACTGGCCTTTCCTGAGGCCACCAGAGCGGATCACTGAGGTCCCCGTCGTAATTCGAGAGCACCTGCCAAAACTCGATAAAATCCAGGATATTCTCCCCTCCAGGTGAGATGAGGCCCATTTCCGCTGAGGCATCTCGAAGCTAATCACACCTAACCTCTGGAACTTCCAAAGGGTCCTTCACACCCTTGCTGCAACTCAGAAGTTCCCCGACATACCCGTCTCCACTCGACAGGAAGCACGAGAGTCCGCCCACATCAAGAGGAGCCCCTTTTCTCCCTCATAGCTCGAGACGAGGTATCCTTTCACTGTGTGTCAGGAAAGAATTCCTGGGGTTACCGTCGCATCTCCAGAGGAGGCGCTCTCCACAGGAAAGGCGAGAGGAACTCCAGGGTCGTGCCACCATTCCCAGAGTCCCCCAGATATCTCAGTCCATTCCAGGGAAACCTGTTTTCCCTGCACTGCCTCAACTTTCAAGCCGAGGATCGATTCACACCACGGTGGCACGTGGGACAGCCCTGTGGGAAAGACTCGTGGGAAAACCTCGTGGGAAATCCTCGAGGGAAAGCCCCAGATCCCTTGATCCACGCCAAGGGAAGCGTGACACTGCTGCTACAGCTCGGGAGGAAAGCGCACGTGCATGCCACCACTGGAGACGAGGACTGACTTCCCTGGGGAGACTCCAGAAGTCCCTTAAGATCCTTGTCAGCACTGGAGAGGAATCCTGAGATTCCGGCACCATCTCCACACAATGTCTTAGGCCCTGGCATCGACGGGAGAGGAATCCTGAGAGGCCCCCGAGCAATTCGCATGGGGACTGGTCTTTCCTGAGGTCACCAGAGCAGGTCCCTGAGGTCCCGGTCGTAAGTTGTGAGCACCTGACTCTGGAGAAAATCCAGGAGGTTCTCCCCTCCAGGCGAGATGAGGCCCATTTCCGCTGAGGCGTCTTGGGGCTAATCACAGCTAACATCTGGAACTTCCAAAGCGTCCTTCACACCCTCGCTGCAACTCAAGAAGTTCCCCGACTTACCCGTCTCCAATCGAGAGGAAGCACAAGAGTCCTGCCCACATCCAGATGAGCCCCGTTTCCGCCTCATAGCTCGAGAGGTGGGATGCTTTCGCTGCGTGGTTGGGAAAGATTCCCCGGCGTTCCCGTCGCATCTCAAGAGGAGGCACTCTCCTCAGGAAAGGCGAGAGGAACTCCAGCGTCGTGCCACCATTCCCACAGTCCCCCAGATGTCTCAGTCCATTCCAGGGAAAACTGTTTTCCCTGCACTGCCTCGACTTTCAAGCCGAGGATCGACTCTCACCACGGTGGCCACGTGGACAGCCCTGTGGGAAAGCCTCGTGGGAAAGCATCGAGGGAAAGCCATTGCTCCCTTGATCCACGTGAAGGGAAGCGTAACACTACTGCAGGAGCTTGGGAGGAAAGCGCACGTGCCTGCCCCCACTCGAGTCGAGGTCTGACTCCCCTGGGGGAGACTCCAGAAGTACCCCAAGATCCATGTCAGCACTGGAGAGGAATCCTCAGGTTCAATCACCGACTCCACACAAGGTCTTAGGCCCCGGCATCGACGCGAGAGGAATCCCGAGAGGCTCCCGAGCAACTCGCATGGGGACTGGCCTTTCCTGAGGCCACCAGAGCGGGTCCCTGAGGTCCCCGTCCAAAGTCGAGAGCCCCTGCCCCAACCTGTGAAACTCCAGGAGGTTCTCCGCACAAGGCGAGATGAGGATCATTTCCGCTGAGGCATCTCGAGGCTAATCACACCTAATCTCTGGAACTTCCAAAGTGTCCTTCACACCCTTGCTGCAACTCAAGAAGTTCACCGACATACCCGTCTCCACTCGAGAGGAAGCACGAGAGTCCCGCCCACATCCAGTGGAGCCCCGTTTCTGCCTCCTAGCTCGAGACGGGGTATCCTTTCCCTGCGTGGTCAGGAAAGAATTCCCGGCGTTCCCGTCGCATCTCAAGAGGAGGCGCTCTCCACCGGAAAGGCGAGAGGAACTCCAGGGTCGTGCCACCATTCCCAGAGTCCCCCAGATGTTTCAGTCCATTCCAGGGTATCCTGTTTTCCTTAAACAGTCTCGACATTCAAGCCAAGGATCGACTCACACCACGGTTGGCACGTGGGACAGCCCTGTGGAAAAGCCTCCTGGGATAGCCTAGTGGGAAACCCTCGAGGGAAAGCCACAGATCCTTGATCCACGCGAAGGGAAGCATGACACTGCTGCTATAGCTCGGGAGGAATGTGCACGTGCATGCCCCCACTCGACACAAGGACTGACTCCCCTGGGGAGACTCCAGAAATACCCCAAGATCCATGTCCAGCACTGGAGAGGAATCCTCAGGTTCCGGCACCGGACTCCACACAAGGTCTTAGGCCCTGTCATCAAACGGGACAGGAGTCCCGAGAGACCACCAAGCAAACTCACATGGGGACTGGCCTTTCCTGAGGCCACCAGAGCGGGTCCCTGAGGTCCCCATCCTAAGTCGAGAGCACCTTCCGAACTCGAGAAAATCCAGGACTTTCTCCCTTCCAGGTGACATGAGTCCCATTTCCACTGATGCGTCTCGAGGCTAATCACACCTAACCTCTGGAACTTTCAAAGGGTCCTTCACACCCTTGCTGCAACTCAAGAAGTTCCCCGACATACCCGTCTCCACTCGAGAGGAAGCACGAGAGTCCCTCCCACTTCCACAGGAGCCCCGATTCCGCGTCCTAGCTCGAGAGAGGGATCGTTTAACTGCGTGGTCTTGAAAGAATTCCCGGCGTTCCCGTCCCATCTCAAAAGGAGGCGCTCTCCACAGGAAAGGCTAGAGGAACTCAAGGGTCGTGCCACCATCCCCAGAGTCCCCCGATGTCTCAGTCCATTCCAGGGGAAACCTGTTTTCCCTGCAGTGCCTCGACTTTTCAAGCCGAGGATCGACTCACACCACGGAGGCACGTGGGACAGCCCCATGGGAAAGCCTAGAGGGAAAGCCAGGGATCCCTTGATCCACGCGAAGGGAAGCGTGACACTGCTGCTACAGCTCAGGAGGAAAGCCCACGTGTGTGCCGCCACTCGAGAAGAGGACTGACTCCCCTGGGGAACTGCAGAAGTACCCCAAGATCCATGTCAGCACTGGAGAGGAATCCTCAGGTTCCGGCACTGACTTCACACAAGGTCTTAGGCCCCAGCATCGACAGGAGAGAAATCCTGAGAGGCCCTTGAGCAACTCGCATGGGACCTGGCCTTTTCCTGAGGCCACCAGAGCGGGTCTCTTATGTCCCCGTCGTGAGTCGAGAGAACCTGCCGCAGCTCGAGAAAATCCAGGAGGTTCTCCCCTCCAGGCGAGATAAGGCCAATTTCCGCTGAGGCGTCTCGAGTCTAATCTCACCTAACCTCTGGAACTTCCAAAGGGTAATTCACACCCTTGCTGCAACTCAAGAAGTTCCCCGACATACCCGTCTCCACTCGAGAGGAAGCAAGACCGACCCGCCCACATCCAGAGAGCCCAGTTTCCCCCTCCTAGCTCGAGACGGAGGATCCTTTCAGACCGTGGTCGGGAAAGAATTCCCGGTGTTCCCGTCGCATCTCAAGAGGAGGCGCTCTCCACAGGAAAGGCGAGAGTAACTGCAGGGTCGTGCCACCATTCCCACAGTCCCCCAGATGTCTCAGTCCTTTCCAGGGAAACCTGTTTTCCCTGCACTACCACGATTTTCAAGCCGAGGTCGACTCTCACCATGGTTCCACGTGGGACAGCCCTGTGGGAAAGCCTCGGGGAAAGC
This sequence comes from Capra hircus, assembly GCF_001704415.2. Classification (NCBI taxonomy): domain Eukaryota; kingdom Metazoa; phylum Chordata; class Mammalia; order Artiodactyla; family Bovidae; genus Capra; species Capra hircus. Next base: position 3,992 of record NW_017197158.1, read on the forward strand.
CTAGAGGGACAGCCACAGATCTCTTGATCCACGTGAAGGGACGTGTGACACTGCAGCTAGAGTTCGGGAGGAAAGCGCACGTGCATGCTCCCACTCGAGACAAGGACTGACTCCCCTGGGGAGACTCCAGAAGTATCCCAAGATCCATGTCAGCACTGGAGAGGAATCCTCAGGTTCCGGCACCGACTCCACACAAGGTCTTAGGCCCCAGCAACGACGGGAGAGGAATCCCTAGAGGCCCCCGAGGAATTCTCATGGGGACTGGCCTTCCCTGAGGCCACCAGAGCGGGTCCCTGAGGTCCCCGTGGTAAGACGAGAGCACCTGCCGTAACTCGAGAAAATCCAGGAGGTTCTACCCTCCAGGCGAGATGAGGCCCATTTCCGCTGAGGCGTCCCGAGGGTAACCACACCTAACCTCTGGAACTTCCAAAGGGTCCTTCATACCCTTGCTGCAACTCAAGAAGTTCCCCCGACATACCCGTCTCCACTCGAGAGGAAGCACGAGAGTCCCGCCCACATGCAGAGGAGCCCCGTAGCCACCTCCTCCCTCAAGAGGAGGGATCCTTTCCCTGCGTCGGGAAAGAATTCCCGGCGTTCTCGTCGCATCTCAAGAGGAGGCGCTCTCCACAGGAAAGGCGAGAGGAACTCCAGGGTCGTGCCACCATTGCCAGGGTCCCCCAGATGTCTCAGTCCATTCCAGGGAAACCTGTTTTCCCTGCACTGCCTCGACTTTCAAGCTGAGGATAGACTCACACCACGGATGTGGGGCAGCCCTGTGTGAAAGCCTCGTGGGAAAGCCTCGAGGGAAAGCCACAGATCCCTTGATCCACGCGAAGGGAAGCGTGACACTGCAGCTACAGCTCGGGAGGAAAGCGCACGTGCATGCCCCCACTCGAGACGAGGACTGACTCCCCAGGGGAGACCCCAGATGTACCCCAAGATCCATGTCATCCCTGGAGAGGAATCCTCAGGTTGTGGCACCGACTCCACACAAGGTCTTAGGCCCTTGCATCGCCCGGAGGGAATCTGAGATGCCCCGAACAACTCGCATGGGGACTGGCCTTTCCTGAGGCCACCAGAGCGGGCCTCTGAGGTCCCCGTCATAAGTCGAGAGCACCTGCCGCACCTCGAGAAAATCCAGGAGGTTCTCCCCTCCAGGAGAGATGAGGCCCATTTCCGCTGAGGCGTTGCGAGGCTAACCACACCTAACCCTGGAACTTCCAATGGGTCCTTCACACCTTTGCTGCAACTCAAGAAATTCCCGACATATCCGTCTCCAGTCGAGAGGAAGCACGAGACTCCCACCCCCATCCAGAGGAGCCCCGATTCTGCCTCCTACCTCGAGAGGAGGGATCCTTTCCATGCGTGGTCCGGAAAGAATTCCCGGCGTTCCCGTCGCATCTCAAGAGGAGGCGCTCTCCACAGGAAAGGCGAGAGGAACTCCAGGGTCGTGTCACCATTCCCAGAGCCCAAAGAGGTCTCAGTCCATTCCAGGAAATCATGTTTTCCCTCCACTGCCTCGACTTTCAAGCCGATGATCGACTCACACCACGGTGGCACGTGGGACAGCCCTGTGGGTAAGCCTCGTGGGAAAGCCTCGAGGGAAAGCCACAGATCCCTTGATCCTCGCGAAGGGAAGCGTGACACTGCTGGTACAGCTCGGGAGGAAAGGGCACGTGCATGACCCCACTCGGGACGAGGACTGACTCTCCTGGGAAGACTCCAGAAGTACCCCAAGATCCATGTCAGCACTGGAGAGGAATCCTCAGGTTCCGGCACCGACTCCACACAAGGTCTTATGCTCCGGCATCGATGGGAGAGGAATCCCGAGGCCCCCGTGCAACTTCCATGGTGACTGGCCTTCCCTTAGGCCAACAGAGCGGGTCCCTGAAGTCCCGGTTGTAAGTCGAGAGCACCTGCCGTACCTCGAGAAAATCCTGGAGGTTCTCCCCTCCGGGCGAGATGAGGCCTATTTCCGCTAATGCGTCACGAGGCTAATCACACCTAACCTCTGGAACTCCCAAAGGGTCCTAAACACTTTTGCTGCAACTTAAGAAGTTCCCCGACATACCCGCCTCCACTCGAGAGGAAGCACGAGAGTCCCGCCCACATCCAGAGGAGCCCCGTTTCCATCTCATAGCTCGAGAGGAGGTATACTTTCCCTGCGTGTTCGGGAAAGAATTCCCGGCGTTCCCGTCGCATCTCAAGAGGAGGCGCTCTCCACAGGAAAGGCGAGAGGAACTCCAGGGTCGTGCCACCATTCCCACAGTCCCCCAGATGTCTCAGTCTATTCCAGGGAAACCTGTTTTCCCTGCACTGCCTCGACTTTCAAGCCGAGGATCGACTCACACCACGGTGGCACGTGGGACAGCCCTGTGGGAAAGCCTCGTGGGAAAGCCTCATGGGAAAGCCTCGAGCGAAAGTCACAGATCCCTTGATCCAGGCGAAGGGTAGCATGACACTGCTGCTACAGCTCGGGAGGAAATCGCCCGTGACGCCACCACTCGAGTCGAGGACTGACTTCCCTGGGGAGACTCTAGAAGTACCCCAAGATCCATGTCGGCACTGGAGAGGAATACTCATGTTCGGGCACTGACTCCACACAAGGTCTTAGGACCCAGCATCGACGGGAGTGGAATCCCGAGAGGCCCGCGAGCAACTCGCATGGGGACTGGCCTTTCCTGAGGCCACCAGAGCGGGACTCTGAGGTCCCCGTCGTAAGTCGAGAGCACCTGCCGCAACTCGAGAACATCCAGGAGGTTCCCCTCCAGGCGAGATGAGGCGCATTTGTGCTGAGGCGTCTCAGGGTAATCAGACCTAACCTCTGCAACTTCCAAAGGGTCCTTCACACCCTTGCTGCAACTCAAGAAGTTGCCCGACATACCCGTCTCCACTCGAGAGGAAGCACGAGAGTCCCGCCCACATCCAGAGGAGCCCCGTTTCCGCCTCCTAGCTCGAGAGGAGAGATCCTTTCCCTGCGGGGTCGGGAAAGAATTCCCGGCGTTCCCGTCGCATCTCAAGAGGAGGCACTCTCCACAGGAAAGGCAAGAGGAAATCCAGGGTCGTGCCACCATTCCCAGAGTCCCCCAGATGTCTCAGTCCATTCCAGGGAAACCGGTTTTCCCTGCATTGCCTCGACTTTCAAGCCGAGGATCGGGTCACACGAAGGTGGCACGTGGGACTGCCCTGTGGGAAAGCCTCGTGGGAAAGCCTCGAGGGGAAGCCACAGATCCCTTGATCCACGCGAAGGGAAGCGCGACACTGCAGCTAGAGCTCGGAAGGAAAACGCACTTGCATGCCCCCACTCGAGACGAGGACTGACTCCCCTGGGGAGACTCCAGAAGTACCCCAAGATCCATGTCAGCACTGGAGAGGAATCCTCAGGTTCCGGCACCAACTCCTCTAAAGGTCTTATGCTCCGGCATCGACGGGAGAGGAATCCCGAGAGGCCCCGAGCAACTCCCATGGTGACTGGCCTTTCTTGAGGCCACCAGAGCGGGTCCCAGAAGTCCCCGTCGTAAGTCGAGAGCACCTGCCGTACCTTCAGAAAATCCAGGAGGTTCTCCCCTCCGGGCGAGATGAGGCCCATTTCCGCTAATGCGTCAAGAGGCTAATCACATCTAACATCTGGAACTTCCAAAGGGTCCTTCACACCCTTGCTGCAACTCAAGAAGTTCCCCGACATACCCGTCTCCACTCGAGAGGAAGCACGAGAGTGCCGCCCACATCCAGAGGATCCCCGTTTGCGCCTCCTAGCTCGAGAGGAGGGATCCTTTCCCTGGCGTGGTCAGGAAAGAATTCCCGGCGTTCCCGTCGCATCTCAAGAGGAGGCACTCTCCACAGAAAGGCGAGAGAAAATCCAGGTTCCTGCCACCATTCCCAGAGTCCCCCAGATGTCTCAGTCCATTCCAGGGAAACCTGTTTTCCCTGCACTGCCTCGACTTTCAAGCCGGGATCGACTCACACCACGGTGGCACGTGTGGAACAGCCCTGTGAAAAGCCTCGTGGAAAGCTTAGAGGGAAAGCCTCGAGCGAAAAGCCACTGATCCCTTGATCCACGACAAGGGAAGCGTGACACTGCTGCTACTGCTCGAGAGGAAAGCGCAAGTGCATGCCCCCACTCGAGACAAGGACTGACTTCCCTAGGGAAACTCCAGAAGTACCCCAAGATCCAGCAAGTCACCGCAAGATCCATGTCAGCACTG